>NC_037591.1:28661036-28961036 GCF_003073045.1 Pomacea canaliculata | reverse complement strand
TTGTCTAATCGTTAGAAAATATAAGCGCAGCCCACAAGACCTTTAACGGTGATTCTCAAACTAATGGGAAGAGATTTTTTAAAACGAGAAGTCTTTTCCAACTGAAGGGATGACCAGAACTGCCACCAGCTGTGTGCTGCTATTATTTGTTTCGCTGCAAGAGACTAACGTACTGTGGTCGCTGGCCGAATATGACAGGCCACGAAGCGAAATGTCTCGAGGGATTCTAGAGATATTAACTGATGTGTCTCGCAGGGGAAGTGACAAATCCCTCGGTGGGTCATGTCACAGGGTAGCCTCCCTTCGCGACCACCAGGAAAACAAATGACATCGTAAATGAACCAGCGTTTACCGCATTAGTCAAAAGACCGGACTTTGACCTAAGCCACACACGCGCTTAGGATATGCACTGGTAATCGTCTTGAGATACAAGCGCCAAGTGCCAGAGTCTAAACTAATGAAGGCTGTTGCAGATGTCCAAGTATCGCATGTTTTAATTCTCTCTCTCTATATATATACTTACTTTACCAGGCTGATAAATTGCACAGTTACAGACACTCCTCTTAATTTTATTTGAAGAACTATATATATACCATTACGATAGTAATGCTCCGTTCACTCACATTAAAAAAAAACAAAACAAAAAAAAAAAGAGCAGAAAAACGATGGGAGCGTAGTGTTAGAAGGGAAGTAACTGTTATTTGTACGTCAAAAGCGAGGTTAGGAGGACTTATTCCCCTTATCTTGTTTGCGGAGACCCATTTTCGATTTTATTACCTTTGAGATCTCTATGTTCAAAGGTATACGATATTATTACTGTAAAAAATGTGAGAGGTGTTGTTGTTGTAGAACTATTTTTAAGTAGGTTAACTTTGTGAAATATCCGCATGTGCTTTCTCGGTAATTCAATGAAGACTGAAAAGACATCCCAGCTACAGATAATACACCCCCTTAACATTTCGTGACAAAGATAAATTAATTACTCTTGCATTTAATCAAGGGTAAATTTTTTTTACCGAAATGTTAAAATATTTCTTACATTTTCACCCTCCCCCCCCCCCTTTATCTTAGCAGTGCGCTGGAAGTGCAGACGACACGTTCTTGACACGTCACTTCCGTGCATAAGGGAGCTGACTCCTTCCTGTGTTATTAGATTCTCGTTGTGCGCGAGAAATGCCGGGATGTCGTAACGCGCATGCTCGAGAAGGCCACGTATTTTGAGCCAGCTCGTCTGTCTTATCTTTGCATATATATTGTCAGTTGTTTGTCACCATTAGTTATAATACACACCAAAAGCTCAAACAATGGTAAGTTCTGCCTTTGATGTATTTCGTTGTTCGTTATTCGTATCATTAAGATGCGTTAAAGATTAAAAGCAGTTGGCTTATTTGCATTGACTTTCTCAGTTCCTGTATTGTTGTAGGTAGCTCTAGCAGCCGGCTTCCTTTAGCCAATAAACAGAACAGGATTGAAATATATGTATGGAAAGAATGATAGCTGTTAAACACTTAAGTAAATACTGTTTAATTAATGGTTTATCATTTTCATTCTGATCTTTCGACATTTTTGGTAGAATTTGTGCTAACAGCGAAGTGGGCGGTCTTATGTTCCATCAAATCTTGGCTTTAGTTGGCGATTTACAGATACGAATTGTATTAAATAACTTTATTTTAACTTAATTTTCATATTAACATAAGTTAAATTTACATTTCTTTAGTTCATTCACACTGCCTGCATATGGTTGTGAAAGATTACCAGAGTTTACAACATCAAAGCTATAGCTGCACGCATTTGCTTTTATCACCGAGGATATAGACACCTGGGGGCATCATTATTGGGAATGACAAGGGGGCATAGTCAGAGACACATAGTTCCAAGTTGAGGATAAAGTTTTATCTAACATGATTATGAACTTCACAGCCTTTAAGGTTGGACATCAAGCGCAAGCTGTCTGCACGATCTGATCGTGTGAAATGTGTGGATCTGCACCCCTCAGAACCATGGATGTTAGCTAGTCTGTACAATGGCAATGTTCATGTCTGGAATCATGAGTCACAGGTAAATAGCTTTGCACGGTTTTTTCAGTTAGTAGTATAAGAAACATCATTTGATGAAATAAGCAAAAGTTAATAATTAAATGCTTCCAAATAATATCATCTTAAATAACCATTTGTAATTTTATCTTCTTGATTTAGCCCTGGAGACTAAAATATTACCCAAAAAAATCCATCATTCTTGTTTTTTTCAATTTACAGCAACTTATCAAGTCCTTTGAAGTATGTGAACCCCCTGTCCGTGCTGCAAGGTTTGTGGCCAGAAAAAACTGGATAATTACAGGATCGGTAAGGTTCTTCTAATTATGTATCATGCAGAATCAAATACTGTTTTACTGTTTTTAACTTAATCTTGAAAATGTATTTCTGTAGTTTATGGGTTTTTTAAACAGAGCATTAACAATTTCTACATTTGATAAGTTAAATTATGCAGTCTAATAAAAAAAAAAGCTTTTAATTTTGCTTACATATAATTATGTTTTGAATTATAGTTAACTAATGTTTACAGGATGACATGAAAGTGAGGGTGTTCAACTACAACACATTGGAAAGAGTGCAAGAGTTTGAGGCCCATTCAGACTATCTTCGTTCAATTGCTGTTCATCCTACACAACCATTTATACTGACGAGTAGTGGTTAGTATTATTTGTTTTGATATCTGATGTCTGTGTGTTTAGATAAGATTGAATGGGATCTGTTCTGTGGAGTATTTAGTAAAATACTTCAGAAAAGACTGTTGCTGTAAATTGTTTCTTGTAAAGTACACAGACTTATATGTGTGCAGATGACATGCTGATTAAACTCTGGGACTGGGAAAAGAAATGGACATGTACACAGGTGTTTGAAGGCCACACACATTATGTGATGCAGATTGTTATCAACCCTAAAGACAACAACCAGTTTGCTTCAGCATCCCTAGACAGAACCATTAAAGTAAGCATAAAAAATAAAACAATCAAAAGTAGGATTCTAACTATTTTTTAAAAGTTCAGGGCCTTTTGTTCTGTATGTGCTCAAGTAAACTGTAAGAATTAATTTTTTTCAGTGTTAAGCTGGCAAAAAAGTAAAGTTTTTTATAGGGATCACATTTATCATAAACGTATCAACCCTTTTGCTCTGCATTCATTAGTATGTATATGTGGCGATCCACTGTGCTGCTGGAGAAAATTATGAAGGGAAGATTTCTTTGGGTTTTCATATGCTAAATGCAAACAGATTACAAGATCAAGACAATTTGTCAAGTGAGGGTTGAAACTAATATAATGATAATCTGTTATGTTCATCTCTGTAAACAGGTTTGGCAGTTGGGGTCAACAACACCAAACTTCACCTTGGAAGGCCATGAGAAGGGAGCTAACTGTGTCGACTATTATACAGGAGGAGACAAGCCTTACCTGATCTCTGGAGCAGACGACAGGCTTGTGAAGATCTGGGATTATCAGAACAAGACGTGTGTGCAGACTCTAGAAGGTCATGCTCAGAACATTGCAGCTGTGTCCTTCCACCCTGAGCTTCCTATCATCCTCACAGGATCAGAAGATGGTGAGAGTTCAAAGTTCACAAATTAAATGCTTTCATATCCTGTTTAATGAGGCTTTTTCCTGCAAGAATTTTTTTAATAAATAATATTAATTCTGTTCTGTAGTGGCATCTTAACACTTGTAAATTAGGTTTTAGTATTTTAATACTGTTACAAATGATGCATGACTATTGAACCAGTTAGCAGTAGAAACAGTTTCTTAGCATTTCATCATTTACACCAAAGGATGGTACTACCTGTATCATAGTATGACTTTTTCGTAGATAATGTTATGCTGTTTTTACACCATAGGCACAGTGCGTATTTGGCATGCCAACACCTATCGGTTGGAGAGCACATTGAACTACGGACTTGAGAGAGTATGGACCATTGCTTGTCAAAAGGGATCCAACAATGTGGCCATTGGCTATGATGAAGGCAGCATCATTATCAAGGTAAAATATCAGCATATTTATTAAATTCTTTATTGTTTTTGTTTTTTTTTACAGTATGAAGCTGATTATAAATACTGGTGTGATATAATGATGCAGTTTATGATCTGGACTCGCATAAAAGAATGATCTTCTGTTCACTAAACTGTGGTTTAATGAACAAAAATTTTATAATGCTACTGTATGTTGTTTCAACGTCATGTTTGGAAATAAAATGATTCGTTAAAAGTTAGCTTATTGCTAGAAATGCTTACTGATTTTTATCTTCTTGTTATTTTTAACTTTCTTATGGCAGTGTAAACATCCCTCCCCACCACCTTTTTGTTTTGGTTCTTAGCTAGGACGGGAAGAACCTGCAATGTCCATGGACTCGAGTGGCAAGATTATCTGGGCTAAGCATTCAGAGATACAGCAGGCCAACATCAAAGCTATTGGTGACCAGGAAATAAAGGATGGTGAGCGTCTGCCACTGGCAGTCAAGGATATGGGAAGCTGTGAAGTCTACCCTCAAACTATACAGCATAACCCTAATGGCAGGTGAGTCTACCTTCAAACTAAACAGCATACCCCTATGGCAGGTGAGTCACCTCATAGGAGACCACCACACTCTTTCCATGTGACTTTTCTCTTTTTTTGTATTATCTCTTTCAATACAAATGCGAGTCAAAATTTTTCCTTTGTCTGGGGTGTAAAATCTCCAATTAACCGATGACCTATAATTCCCAGCTGTCACAAAATTTTTTGCTAGCTGAAAAGCATATAGGTGATGTATATTAGCACATGTCATGTATGTAATCACATACATAATGTATGTACACAGATATATGATCTTAGCCATGTTTCTCTGATAATTCACTTTTATCAGTGCTTGGCTGGTTGATGTGTTTTCTCAGACAGTTTTCATATTTTATAGTCAGTATTGTGCAGGTGAGGAAATTTTTTTAATCTGTTCAGGTTTGTGGTGGTTTGTGGAGATGGCGAATACATTATATACACAGCAATGGCTTTAAGAAACAAGAGCTTTGGCTCAGCCCAGGAGTTTGTGTGGAGCAATGACTCTTCTATCTATGCCATCCGTGAGGGCAGCAGCAGTGTGAAGATCTTCAAGAACTTTAAAGAGCAGAAGTCATTCAAGCCAGACTTTGGTGCTGAGGGTCAGTTGTGCTAAATAGCAAGCTCATTGTACTATTCTTAACATTTTATTTAGTATATGCTAGGAACCATAGTTTGCTCTATGCTCCAGCCATGATCTTTCTTTACCAAATTTTTTTTTTAGGCATCTATGGTGGCAACATGCTGGGTGTTCGATCAGTCAGCGGCCTAGCCTTCTATGACTGGGAGACCACTGACCTTCTTCGGCGAATCGAGATCACCCCAAAAAGTGTAAGTGCAATAAAAGCTAATAAATCAGCTGCACATTGTATTAAGACCTTGAGATGGATATTTCCTGTCTTCGTACACCCTGATTAGCCTTTGTTGCTAGCGGGGTGTAAAACTAATTCCTGTCCTCATACAAACAAGTTTAAGTTTACTTTTATGTGCAACCGGTTCTTTTCAAACAAGCTTAAGTTTCTCTTATATTAAATGCTTATTTTGTTTTTTCTTTGCAAACAGATTTTTTGGAGCGAGAATGGAGAGTTAGTATGCATAGCCACAGAAGATTCCTTCTTCATTTTGAAGTTCAAGGCTGAGGCTGTTGAGAAAGCCAAAGAAGACAAGGAGAAGGTTACAGAAGATGGCATTGAAGATGCCTTTGAGGCAAGGATGTTTTTTGGGGGGAGCTTATTTTCCTCTTCTTTCTTGTAAGAATACGCTTCTGTATCGTCTGTGTATAAGGAAGTCGTGCACACAAAAAAACTGATTTGCATCAGATGTTGGGCAGGAAAAGCAGCATTTGTGTGGAAAAAGGATGTGTCTGTTAGAAAACTTTTTTTTGCGTTCACTTATCATTTCTGCATAATATAAGAATATATTGCAGTATGCATCATGTTTTTAGCTTTCATGCTTAGAGTGAGTGGTATCACATTGGTTGATGCATATTTTTATTTACAGTTTCTTGAACATGCTTTATTGTGCACGTTGGACTTTCCAGGTGCTGACAGAGGTTGATGAGAGCGTGAGAACAGGTTTGTGGGTGGGTGACTGCTTCATTTACACCAACAGCGTCAACCGCCTCAACTACTATGTTGGTGGTGAAATTGTCACCATTGCTCATTTGGACAGGTGAGTCTAAAGCTAATTCCTTACCATGCATTTTTTTTTTTTTTTTTTTTTTTTTTTTTTTGCTAGTTTTTTAATGTTTTATTATTTTGTAACCTAAAAAAAAAATCCTTCAATCCTTAACAAGGAATTTAATTTTTGGGGTAGTACTCAGACCTTTTAAGATATGAAAACGAGGATTTTTTTTTTTTTTTTGCAGAGTTATGTATCTTTTGGGCTATATCCCAAAGGACAACCGCCTGTACTTAGGAGACAAAGAGCTCACCATTGTCAGTTATTCCCTCCTGGTGTCCGTTCTTGAGTACCAGACAGCTGTCATGCGTCGTGACTTTGAGACAGCAGACAAAGTTCTTCCTACCGTGCCCAGAGAGCAACGCACACGTGTGGCACACTTCTTAGAAAAGCAGGTTTGTTCCTGCATAAAATCAAATGGGGTTTTTTTTTTAACTTCAGTCCATGTTCAGAAACTAGATAACAGATTTTATTTCTTTATTACTATTCTGCTGTATAGCACAACAAGAAATCTAACTAAATAACAGATGAATAATTTTTTTCCTGGTTTATTGATGTTGAATTTCTGAACGGTCATTATCAAGATCAAAAGTTAAGTGATTGCTTAAAGGTTAACTTTATCTGATTTTTGACTATGTCTCTCCAGGGCTTTAAATCACAAGCAATGGCTGTGACCTGTGACCCAGAACACAAATTTGAACTAGCAGTGCAGCTGGGAGATCTACGTATTGCTTATGATCTTGCAAAGGAAATGCAGGTAACACTCATTGATCGTCTCTTTCTCCATGACAGCCAGACATTTTATTAACTTTGTCTCCCTCATAAAAGAAGATGGTAATTAATCCTTATTTACCTGAAATTGTTAAACAGAGACATTTTTAAAACATTTGGTAACAACTTGTATGGTAGGATGAAGAAAAGAATTCAAATGTTTATTAAAATTGTGTGTGTTCACAGTCTGAGCAGAAATGGAAGCAGTTGGCAGAGCTGGCAATCCGCAAGTGTGAGTTTGGCTTGGCCCAGGAGTGTTTGCACCAGGCCCAGGACTTTGGGGGTCTCCTTATGCTGGCCAGTTCTGCAGGCAACAGTGAAATGGTTGCACGGCTTGGAACTACTGCCCAAGCTGCTGGACAGAACAATGTAGCTTTCCTGTCCAACTTCATCCTTGGCAGGTCAGGTTTATTAAAAAGTAAAATGATATATTTTGTTGGGTGTGAAATTGCCCACAGTTTTAAAAATGCTTAAAAAGCTCCTCTGTTTTGATATTGAGGAATGGGGTGGGAGATCATGTGAAAGTTACAACTCATAAATGTCTTTCATTGTGCTTCTGCAAAACACTAGATGATTTGGGTTTTCTCTAGGTTTTTTATTTTTTGGAAGGTGCTGACTTTACAGATCTTCCTACTTAAATATTTGTTTGTTGACAGGTGTGAGCAATGCTTAGAGATCCTGATTTCTACAAACCGCCTGCCAGAAGCAGCATTTTTTGCTCGTACTTATCTTCCCAGCCAGATTTCTAGGTATGTTTCCATCTTCTTGGTGTACTGTAGTTTGAAAAATATTGGTATTTGTTATCAGGATTGAAATAACTATTTGTTTACCATCTTTGAGCTCAGTTGCAAGTTGTTGTGCAATCTTGCATCTTCCAGTATATTTGTTAATTTTTGCGTTAACATTTTTGTCTTTAAATTGCACCACTTGCAGCCTTCTGCTTGCTATGGACATGCTTGTATATACTATCACTGTTCACCTCTATATCTGTAAATGTTGCTCTCTTTTATTTTCTGCGAATTTGTTTACCCACAAATAGACAATTTCTTTATTGTATAGATATATTTTTTTGTAACCAAAGTATTGTGTTATCTATTTTGCAACACGATACACATTTGAAATAGAAAGAGGAGCCTGTTAGAAATAAGTTGCTTTTAAATATCTGCATATATATGTGCTGTAGGGCATCAATATTTGTATCCAGAGGTACAGTTAGCACCGATATTTAAAGAATTATATCCGTATACTGACATTTCTTTATTCAGGGTGATCGGACTGTGGCGCCAGAGCTTGTCAAAAGTGAACAAAAAAGCAGCAGACTCTTTGGCAGATCCCACAGAGTATGAGAATCTTTTCCCAGGGCTACGAGATATCTTCAAGGCTGAGCAGTACGTGGCTACCCAGAGAAATGAGCAGGGTCTTCACCCAGCTTCTGCATACCCTTCTGTACCGGTAAGTTACTCAAAGTTCGGCTGAGCCTGAAGGTGCAGTTATGCTTTGTTCTACATCTTTCTTAAGATCCTGCAGCCATCCAACATTGCTTTTGATCAGCTTTTCCATGTCTTGTTTCTTCCCTCTTCAAGATGGGCGCATTTTTCGTATGCAAATTAAAACCTTGATTAAACTACCAGTAAATTCTTTTCAACCATTCTTTCCTGGCTACATATGGGCTGGATGTTGAGCTTGGTACTATTTGTTGCTACTTATATCTGCCTATCTTAAAAGTTAAAGTTATAATTTATCAAAAGGTGCTTACCAGCTTATAGCATTCAAGTCAATGCTGTTAATAAAACATAATCTGACAAATATTGTCTGAACTTTAAATGTGTCTTCCATAGGCTAACTCTGAGCGCAATGTGGTTGAGGAAATGAAACAGGCAGAGGAGAGTGGGGATTTCATCTACATTCCTCCTGCTGAAGAAGCTGAAGGTGAAGACTTTCAGGATGCTAAATCAACTGATGCTGCAGACGACGTGAGTACTAATAATATTTCACAAAATTAGCTAAATGGAAGGGACTAATACGTTCAAATCAGCTGCTGTTTCTACCATTCACATCTGCAGTTTGCTAAGGAAAATGTGACACCATTGACATGAAACATTGCTAGATATTACCACAGATAAACATTTCTGTTTCGAATGTAAACATTTCTACACATGATGTACCCGTTCAGCTAAGTCCAGACATGGTGCCGTGTGGCAGATTTTGCTAGTGAGAAATGGTTGTGCTGGTCCAAGAACAGTAACTCTGGCTTCTTATGTGAACAAAATGAAGAGGTGTTGCATACCTTGAAATGGTAACTTCCTATACAGTTTGCTCCCACAGGTGAAGAAAGGTTTAATGGCAGTAGACATTCTAGAAAATACCTCACACAGTACTTTTACTACTGATTACAGGAATCTGAGCTGCCTGCACCTACACTAGTCTCTCTGTCTAATGATGCACCAACACCATCCACCCCGGTCAAAACTCCAGCACCCATTGCTGCCGAAGCTACGCCCAGTGCTATCCAGAAGTCAATAGAGGACATTGAGAAAGAGTTGGAGCTAGATTTGGAGAATGTGCAGATCGATGATATAGATACGTCGGTAAGTTAAAGCATGTATGTATTTGTGAGAGAGAGAGAGCATGAGAACCTCTAGTTCTAAAAATGAGTTGTACTAGCAGATAAGCATTCTTAAGGAAACAATTTTTCTTTCATTCCTTTCAAGTATATGTGTATGGGTGGGTGTGTGAGAGAGTCTGTGTACATGCTTGCAGGTAAATGCATAATGATGACAGAAGATGACAGTGTATTTTTGTTGCAATTCTGATTCTGTGCAAGCTATATGTGAGCATTACCCTAAGTTTATGTCATTATTCTTTAGGCTGTGGATGCAGAAGAGGTGAGATAAAGTGGGTTTGTTGCACAGTAGAGGTGCATGGGAAACAGCATACACTGTTGTCAGCTTTGTCAATCACTAACACACACATTAAAATCTCTTCATTTATTTTGTGGGATGTATGGCTTTTGGATGGATATTTTTCCTTTTCTTGGTTTTTCTATAGAAGCACATTGTTCCTCTTTCTCTGCCTTTGTTACACTTAGATGGGCTTGTGTTAGACATTAACAACAAGAAACTGCATGATAAATATAATTATTAGAAGGTTTTTGATCTGTCATTAAGGTGACCTATAGAAAATAGTGTTCTGCTTAGCTCAGAAAAATTAATAACCTACAGAGGCAGTTGTGTTTCCAGATAACAAGTGGCATTCTTAACTGAGGACATTGCAGTTTAGAGAAATCCCTGTTTAAATTTTATGAGATAGTTATGTGTCACATAGTGGTGTAAATGTATTGCAAGATTACTAATGGGTACGTGAAATCAGAGACCAAATTAATGATTGTAGGGTACAAGGGTACAGTGCACAACACTAATAGAACATCTACCACCCTCCAGGGGTCAATCTTTTAAACCCTTTTTTCTGTAACAGAACACTGATTCAGGTTATTTTTAACTGTCTTTTACAATAAAGTTGAGCCAGAATGTCATCATGGACGATTCTTTTGCTCATGTCATTAGCTGTGCTTTTTTTATGGTCATAGTGATTTTTATTTTTCTAAGTTTTGCTGTTTTTCCTTAGCATTCTTTCCACTTTTTTCCCCCATCTTTTATCAAGGACAGGTACATACAGCACCTACAATTTTTGACCACACATTTTGTGTTCATATTTCTTGCACATATTTGCATTATAAGCCCCAAGTTGTCATGCAAGTTCACTTTTTTCCCAACATTCTTTGTGAGGTTTCTTTTCTAATTTGTTTACTAAATGATATGACTACCGTTTTTTTCCTCTTTAGTATACTATTTTTTTTCTCCGTGTCCTGAGCTGGGTAATATCCACTTGTAAATTTATCTTGCCCAACACAAACGTTGCAATTTGGTCACTGATGGTACTGACTGCCAGCTGTTGATGAGTCGTCAGACATGAAGGTATGAAGACTTGGAATCATCCAAGAAGACAAGAGCCATCATCCTTAGTTACGGAGCAGTTTTATACAGGCAGTTTCAGCTATAGCTGCAAAGATGAACAAGTCCAAAAAACGCAGTCCGCGTCAAAAGGCGTACAAGACATTATAGGATGTGCACACACTGTTTGTTGAGGGCTTAGCATACATCACACAAATAGTCATAGACGACAGTACCCTACTCGCAGCAGTAATAGCAGCGTTGTAGAGACTTCGGTGTTTTTGACTAATGCTTGTTTTCACAGCATGTACAGCTAACTCGAACCATCGTACTCACGGCATGCCTGGCCCTGAATTCTTAGGGGATAGTTTAGAGCTCTAACAGTGTCCTGTAAACATGTGTACCACACTTTATTGTGTATGTCAAAAAGTGGATCTTTATTGACTGCTAACAAACAGCGAGCAACCACTGTTTGCAGGACAATATTCGACATTTGTGAGGGGACTAAACTACTTGACCGGTCGAGGCAACGCCCCAGGGCAGTGGAGAGGTTCAGGGTGGCCCCGACTTCCCGTAGTAAATCATTCAGATTATTTTTCCAGTCGCAGCTAAGGATTGCCATACAGAGCTGCGGTGTACATGCATGGTCATAGAGAATTATTTACAAGTATTATAAGGTCATAGAACAGTAGTTACAAGTATTTGTGGCCAAACAGAGGTGGAGAGAGGAAGAGCAAAGATCGAGCGGGATCTGGGTTCGTGGGAAAAGTAGTCACCAGGTGTTAACCGTTGCCTTGTCACAACACCATATCAGTCGCGCCCTGGCGCCTGTGTCACTGTTTAAAAAAAAAAAAAGAAAATTATAAAAGGTCACCATGCAATTTTGTGTTGTGGTGAGCATGGTTGCCATTGTGATAGAGGAAGGACAGTCGGGGTTTGGGTGGTTCGTGGGAGTGTGCGCCTGGCCGCTTTTTATTTGTAAACCTGTTTAAACGTCTTCGGTTCCTAACGATTCGTTATTTATGTATTACAGGATGTCAACCTGGACGATGACCTGTTGGAGGATTAGTCCAGCCACGGTCGCCGTCATCGACTGCAGCTGTCTTATCGTCGCAGTCAACGTCTTACGAAATATCTCTATCAACGGGCACCAGCCCAGCAGGTCTGTGAGCAGGCAAGACACCCGCTGGGGATCGATGACGACAGGCTTGTGCTTCTTTACGACCAATCAGAACTGTCTTTGCAGCTGGCGCGGGGGGAGAAAAAGGCTCGACTTGTAATCGTCTGGGTTAGCGTGCTTGTGTGCATGTGTGTGTGTGAACTCGAGTGTAAAGACATGAATGCGAGTCTTTTTTTTTTTTTGTTCTTCATCGACTTCTTTCATATTTTCCACAATAAAGGGGTTTACATAGTGTGGGCCAGTTCGTGGTTTTGTACTCTAGACGTCGGAGGGATGGTGTGAAAATCGTTTGCCGACTTGCACCAGCCTCAGCTAGCAGTCAGATCGTGGGAAGCTGTTTCAGAGCTCAGGGTTGGGAGTAGTTCAGCGTGCCGCCACAAAGCGAGGCACGAAGGTCAACCGAAGGAACGAAGCATTTGACAGTGACAAGAGCAACAATGTCAGGTGGCAAAAAGGTGCCTGAAATGATGGCTTTTGTGTCGTGAGAAGGGTCCAATGCCCCTGCAGATGAAGTTTCAGTAGAGGAGCATCAGCTTTCTGACAGTCGGTACTGTTTGTATTTATAACTACAAAATTTCTTATAAGTTCGTAACCACTTGCAAGAGCGCGAAGAGATGTTATATGTTGTATTCAGTCAGCGATGGCCTGAGATCTTTGTATTGAGCGATTGATCACACGATGTACCTTCTTACCATCGTTCACCTTCTGTCGCCGTGCGCTTAACAGCGTTTGAAACGTTTGTTGAAGCTGTTAACGATGGTGAAGGACGCGGCGGCCTCAGAAATTCCTTTCTGTGATGTAGATAAACCTGGAGGTTTGTGGACTGGTTAAATAAATAAAAGCGTTGTTTCCGTTTGTCGGGGCACTTCCGCTTTCCACTTTTTTTTTTCTATGGATTTGTCTGTGCGCTTGCTTTGTGTGCGTGTGTGCCCGCGCCTGGGGGGAAGAAGGGGAAACATGAAACCAGAATTCTCCAACCCGAAACAAAAAGACTTATGAACAATTATCTTCTTCAGAGATTGGTGAACTCGATTGTCTTGAAACGCAGACTCAATAGCTGCATCTACTTGAGGAAATGTGGTGATGATTGCACGCACACACACAAACGTGTATGTACACACATACGCGCGTGCAAGCTGTTACTGGTCGTCTCGTGTGCGCGGTGTTCTTATGTCGTTTAACGTGCCATCTGTTTCATGGGAAGTGGCGGCGCCTGTATTTACCAAAACAAGGCGACGGCATGTTGCTGCTGGCAGAGCACCAGCAGAAGAGCCTTTCATCTTACCCCCTCGCCTCCCACCACCCCCGTGTTGGGCACGCACGCACGTGTTAGTCTGTTCGCCTGTTTGCTTGCGAGGTAACCATCTCTGGTCGTTTCCAAGCGCGAATTTCGCTGGCCGACAACAAGTGGCACTGGAAGAAAGGAAGTTCTGATGAGCAGAGAAGAGGGAATGGACAAGACTTCAGATGCTACACCCACACATCCGTTCTCCAGTCAGACTTTAAAAAAAAAAAGGGTTCTATCTTAAGGTAAACATAAATTCTGATGGAGATTTGCAAAGGCGGCATTGGCCATCGTTGTGTATTATATACGCATTATAGCAAGGGCAAATATCAGTAGATAAATGCAATCTGGTTTGTTTTGTTTTTTTGTTGTTGTTTCTTTTTTTAATACGCGTTCCCAAATTTATTATTCTAATCATGAAATCGAGATCTTTCTTTCTTCTCCACTGCCTGTTGTCATATTTTCATTATAGATTTCCATAAAAAACGAGAAAAATTTCAAGTCGTAGATCGTTCAAGTTACTATCTCAACAGTCTTTAAAAAACTACAAAACCCATATAAAAAAAAAAAAAAAACAACCAACATTGGTGTTTCGTACTCCCAGTCAGTCCGAGATAATGCGCTCGGGTCAGCCTTTAACAGAATTTGAAGGTAGCTTTTGCTGCGGAGTAAATTCGTTTCCCCGGCCGACGAATCTGACTTCGCAACATTTTAACAATAATTTACGTTTGATGGGACACATTAAATTTCTCTTTTAGACGTGAATTGGTGTAGTTTAACACATTTAAAGTCTAAGCAAGTGTGCTTTATCAACTCTGATTTTTTTTAACGGGCCACACGAGGTTGTAAAATAAATTTTATATTAAAACGGTGCAAAGAGCATATTTCATGTGAGCTTAATTTAGACTAGCATCCTGTGTTAATAGTCGTGGGGTTGACTTTTTTTTTTTTTTCTTTGCATTGTCTCACCGGGGCATGGAGGAGGGTTAGTGGTTAATAATGAGTCACGCGGAATGTCGGCGCTGACGGTGTTTGCAAAAACATTTCAACCCTAAACATGCGTGACGCGGTGGGCCTGTTGTGAAGAAAGAAAAAGCATTTTTGGGGGACGGACACACAAACACGACAAGAACGAAACAAAAAGTGGACGGAGAATCCTTTCCTAGGACTGACTACGATTTTTTTTTTTTTATTTTATCGTAATGAATGAGAAACGAAACGAGAGCAGAGAAGCAGCAGAAAGAACTCACCTGTTATCTAGAAAAGAAGGGTGGGGGTTAATTAATTTGTTACGAAGACATCTTCAGCCTGAGTGAACGGCAACTACTTGATTGTTGACCTGTGCCTCAACTCGCTCGTCGACAGGCTTATCAGCGTGTTCATCTGTGATACGCGGATTTGTCGTGGGCTTGCAGCAAGTCGCTGTAGGTAAACTCCCAAACATGGCGGCTTTGGGTTCCAGCAGGGTGCCACCGGCTGTACCCGGGTAACCCCAGGAGCAAGCAAGGAGGCGCCCTGTAGGAAGTGAATATTGTCGGCGCCGACTCCATTGGCGCCTGCGCACTGCTAGCAGCCAGTCGACTACACCTTGATACAGTCTGGTGACAGAGGGAAGCAAGGGATGAAGGCACATCAACAGTAGAATAATGAAGAACATTTACTGAAAGATTGCAATCCGTGTTAAGTTCAGAGAAAAATCATGAGTGTAAAGCTATTTGATTTGTTATTTCGACAGCATTTATAGCCTTTCAGTAATGACGGTAATGATGATACAGAATGACGGTTACTCGTTCAGATTATTTTACTGCGTGTAATCAGCACTAATTAAAAAAAAAAAAACCAAATTCGCCAATTCAGATGCGAAGAACTGCAAAGGGGCAGGGATAGTAAATTAATGTAAGTTTTCTGGGTGATCTCAGCTTGGTGTAGCCAAATTTAATGCAAAATCATAATTGGACAATCACGTGATCTCATGGTCTTTCGGTTAACTCCTACTTTTTTGTTTTTAATGGTGTGTTAAACATAAATGGCTTTCTCCATCCGGGATGGTTTTGTCGTTCGCCTTTCAATAATAATAGTAGTAATACAGAAGCAGGTTCACGTACAGATTATTTAACTGCCTTGATAAAAGGGCAACACTTTAAAAAAAAAAAAATAATTCGTATTATCTGAGATTCAAATGTGGAGAGCTGCTTGATGGAAGGTCACTTCAATCAGTTTTCAAAATCAAACTAACAATCTCATGCAAATCGAACGAAGAAAATTAAAGATGTAAAACTTGCAAAGATTTGAGATTACCTGCAAATAGAAATGTCAACATGAGAAATAAAAGACATTTGTTTGCGAAACGCTGGTGGCGATGAGACAAAGCAACGACGTCGTCAGAAGACAGTCACCTGCACGAACATATCGCGGCCCTGTGTATAGTTGCACCCGATCCCATATTCCCACACACCGGGGGAAGCACCGGCCGTCAGTCCCCTACATACCCTTTAGTTTATTTGGGAGAGCAGTTTGGTAGAAAATTCGTTCCGGCTAGGAATTTATTAGTTTGTAACTCCAAGCTCATCTTCGGGGTCTCGTTTTGCCAAACTAAGCTAATGAGTATGTAGTTAAACTTAACATCACTTTCCTGCGCAGAAATTCTTGTTTTATTGTGTTTGTTTTTGTTTTGTTTTTTTGTTTTTTGTTTTTTGTTTTGTTTTGTTTTTTATATAAAATGCTGGTTCGAGTCTGTTCGTACTTTTTTTATCTTTGCTGCTATAAAAATTACTCATTTGGTTTTCAATGCACTCCATGCGCTCAAGATCTTGTCCTGCGATTCTTCTAGTTCATTCGTTTGCTCTCCATTTTGTATCTCCCACCCACAAATAAGGTATCACACAGTAATCCGTAAGCGATAGTAATAGCATACGTAAATAACTTATATAAGCCACTGGCTTTCAAACTGCATGGATCTCGAAAGGAGAATATTTTGCTCCGATATCAGAAGTTAGTTCTTGGTTACTTATTGAGTTTATAAGAAGTAATAAACTAAACCAAATCAGTTTTTTTAAAATCTTAACCCCTTTTTTTGTCACCGCAATGACCCCTCGCTAAAAAGTGATAATAGATAAGGTGACCAGACGTTTCGGGGGCGAAAGCGGGACACGTGCCGATGATGGTGTCGTCACCGTCAAAGAACGCCAAAAAAAGTGATTTTTAAAGACAATCGGGACATTTGATGGACTTTCCAGAAAGCCAGAAAGCGGGACATTGGGCGTCCCGCCCGATATTCAGGCGGGACACGAGGTCAAAATCGGGACTGTCCCGCCTAAAGCGGGACGTCTGGTCACCTTATAATAGAACAATTTTTTTTTCAATTAAATGAGTTTGTTTACCTTTTGTCCCCTCGGTACTGTCACCACGCGCTAGCTGCGGAACATCTGCGTCCACGTGTGATGGCAGCAAACTTCTGTTGCTCTCAATTGTTAGTCAAAACAGACCTTGTTGTCTGCAGGACTGCTTTTTTAATGTAAATAAGTGTGATGCAAGGTCCTGCTTGCGTCTGTCATCTGTCATCCGTCCTGATGGCCACTTCCTGTCGTGGTACTGACGAGGCCAGAGGAGGTGGGGGTGGTGCTGCACCTCCCACGTGTGATGTTTGCCGAAGGTCATCAGTTAATGACGCTGTCATCGTTCTGTTGGTGATGTACGCTGGCGTGGGTCGCAGTGTTGCCCCAGGTGTGCGTGCAGGGCAAGGGGAGGGAGAGAGGGAGGGAAGGGAGTTGATTTGTTTCTGCTGCAGTTGTCCTCCCTAGGAAATGGCTTCCCTGTCTGCGTGATTACTGCTATCGGTTCGGACTCAAACCATCGTGCAAAGTACAGATTAAGTAAAACAGTGCGACCTCTTAACAACGACAGCTCAGATCATCATCATGTGATTTTTATAGCACCTTTCCCCATCATAAAGGCGGGTTCAAAGCGCTTTACAAAAAAAGAAAAAAAAGAAAATACAATGTTATTTCTTGAACTGATGAAGGATGAGATATCGCAGTAGTAATTAAGAAAATCCATGGAGCAGGAGGTGGAATAAACATTTCTCGTGGGAATGCAGTCGACGTTCTACACACAGATCGAATATTTTGACATGTCGGAAATTTTAGCGACAAAACACAAAGCCCTTAAACAAGAAAATGCAAAGAGTATATGGTCCCTAGATAAAAGCAAACAAAAATATACTGTTATCATTCCTACCACCAGCAGTAACACTCCAGACTGCATATGGAAACAGTTCGAAGAAGAAATAAGAGAGATGGTTGATGTTGCAGGTTTGAAAATTCAGAAGACTGTCAACTGCAGAAACAAACGTCTTCATCTGACAGACAATTTGAAATACTCTTTTCCCGTTTTAGGCATACTTTGATACTTGCATTTTGTCAGTGCCAAGCTTATCCCTAATCGAAATCCTACCCCTAATCCTAGCCTAAAAATAAAGTTTACTTCAAACCCTTAAAATTCCGTGAAAAAAACTGAAATGTCACAAACTACTTTACGGATATTCACATGTGTGGCCATGACAGTCGTTCCATGACAGAGGATTCTGGCAATGTGTGTTTATTGCATGCTATCGATATATTCAATATATGCTCGAGACGCCATGAATAATTTTCTATTCTCCATTCTTACTCGTCGCTAGGGTGACTACATCTGTGTCTGAACTCTGTAGCGGCGTCGACTGCCTCCTCCATTAACCACCCAACGGCGCAGTTGTGGGAACTCTGAGAAAATTAGTCTGGCACATCTTCAGACGATTGACGCAGTGTCGGCGACAGACGCCATTTGCTGGACCATACGAGCAGCAAGGTACAGTTGTACTCAGTATTGCCAACAGCATGCACACGAGGTCTGTACAGGTGCTGTGATGAGGACGACAGAGTTCTGAGGATGCCAGCAAGTCCCGATATCCAAGATCAGGCGAGTTGTACATCTGTAGGCTTCTGTTACCTGCACAAGGGTTAACACTTCACATGTGTTGCTTTGCTAAGCAAACATCAAACACTCGTCTCAAAGGATACTCAATACACCCTGATGATCTGGCAGTTCGACAACCCCCCAGATTTTCATTCCCTGTGTGTATACCAAAGGAACGATGTTATTAACACCTTCCATGCATCGACACCTCGTTCACAAATCTTAACAAGTAGAAGGCTGCCTTCCATCTTGCGTCTGGAGATTACAACCGTGATGACATTTAAGACAAATGACAACAGACGTACGTTTGTCCAGCCTGATTTTATTTTTCTTCCCTCATTCTTTCTCGTGGACGATATTATCACAGAACTGGACGTCTTTGTGCTTCGGTCGTTTCCCACACACCTCCCTCTCACGTGAGCCTAATAAGGCCACGCCTCTTCCTCCCATCACCGATGCGTCGAAGGCCGGAAAAACGAGGGCTGTATCTCTCGCGAGATCTCGCACTAACGCAAAGCAAATAATCGTCAGCAAATAGAGAAAGCCCTTAAAAGGTTAATTAGCGGAGACACTCCACAGACAGCAGTATCGCGTGTGGGAGGCTGGCTGGGCGTCGCAGCCTCAGACTGAGTTATCAGACTCGCGGAATCTCGCGAGACTAACCTGCAGTTACAGGGGCTGGGAAATGGGAGGAATAAAAGAAGTGTAAGAGGATGGGGTTAAAGCGGGATGCACTATAACTGCAACAGAAGCTAGCGGTCAGAGGAAGGTTTCAATGGCATGTGATGAGATCATAGCTTTAAGGGTTTACACTTATTAATGTCTTTCTGTTTTGAAAGCGTGTGTCTCGTAATTAACTTTTTTTAAACCCATAGTGCCTTTATCATAATTAAACATCAGTTTGTTCACATGTTTATTTGCTACCTTTGGCACTTGAAAAGATTATTTTCTATGATTATACTTGTATTTATGTATTGTCTGCTTATGGAATTCAAAGATAAAGACGTGCTGCAGTATGATGTGAATGCAAACATGTAGATATAGATATGTGTGCATGGATGTGAAACTTCTTCCTTTTCTATCCTATCATTTTCAACAGTGAAATAGATCAATAAAAGGAATAAATAAACAACGCATGGCAAAACAATAAATGACAATAATCTTAAAGAAATTAATGTTGTCAAAGGGTGAAGTGAAAAGAAATAGAATATTAGAAAATATTGTCAGTAAACTCAAGCAACCTGGGATAAGCAAGGTATAATTGAGGCGGATACTAGTCGAGAACAGCTAAACAAAAAAAATGTCAAAATGAAATATTAATTATTAGTTATAATAAGTGAAATTAAGAAATTAAACAGCTTCATATCTGGAGGGTTATGTCTACTTTTGCTACAGATGAGATAGCTATATTGTAAAACAAAGTTTTAATTTGTCTGATGGCGATTTCTCCGTGAACGCGAACACTTGCCATCCTCCTTGTGGCAGTTACATCTTTATTATAACTTAATTTTGACTAAATACCTCACCACCACTTCTTCATGTATGCCCGTTTCAACGTACTTGAAAAAAAGGTTCAAACTGTTGAAGATGTCAGTCTGACAGCTGCAAACAGCAGCCGCGTGACTGAAGCGGAAGTGCACGTCATAAAAACTATTCTTAGTAACACATATGGCGGCTGCCATCGAATCGTGGAAACACGTCCATACTGCCAGATTTTCTCTCTCCTTCTCCTCTTTCTCTCTCTACAAAGATTAGTTGTACAGCTGCATGTCAGGATTTGGCAAACAGGAAAGAAAGGTTTATTTTTAATAATGAAAACTTTTATATCATAGTAATACGAGTTTATATGTATTTTTGAAACTTTTTGATGTTACATTATGGTGCAGAACTATGGGAATTGGATAAGGCATCTCACTTTCAGGGAGGGGTGAGAGGGGTCAAGGAAACAGTGCGCACCGTTCACTCCAGAGCCGATGGCCAGTCCTCCCTCCTTACACAGTTCATCACATCGAGGATGTCCGCGAGGCTAAGTGGCCGCCCTAGGATGGGGAAGCCTGCAAATCTATGGAGTCTACAAACAAAGCTGCAGTCCACGAGTGGGAGGCTGGCCCAGAATGAAGACTAAGCCTGTTCTGCTGGTTCGGGTGTGTTGGTCAGGGTTTTAGAAAGGGTGGACAGTAGCCAGCAGGGCTGAACGTTTCAGTTTGAGCTGTCATTAGTGACTGGGAAACAGATGTAATTAGTGACAGAACATGTCAAGATAGTTTCAATTGGCGATAAAGTTTCTTTTCTATTTGGCATCAGAAAGAAACTATTTTCCATACCTAGAAAGTAGTTTTTCATACTTCTTTTCAGTTTTTGTTTTGTATTTTGTTTTTTTGTTTTGATAGAGGCATTTTGACTATGAGAATGAAAAATCACAGAAAGATGCAAGCATCCAGTCGGATACGCACTTGCACGCACACACTGTCGTTCTTTGGCGGGATCAGGGACAAGCTGTTGTCATAGCGACTAACTTCCGCGATAAGTACACGGACGCACAAACACTCAGATAGGTTAGCAGCAGACTCTAGTCATTTCTCCATTTTTCTGTAGTATTTCCCACACATGGACTATGAGAGCCACCTACCGGCGCTTTCTGACGTTAAGTACCTCGATGGCTGGAAAAATAAAGTCTTTCCTGGAACTTGTATATTTTATTTCGCGCTCTCTCAATACACAGCGAAGTGAGCGAAGAAACAGCCTTTCAGTTATTACTATTTTTTCTACTTTCTATTTTTTGCTACCTTTCAGCAGCTATATACATGGATCCATTTAGGAAACATTACCAAATGCAGATTATTTTAATCCGGTCTGATAATCTTCCATTGCGGCTGACACATGGAAGGTTTGCTTTTCGTTGCCGTGTTCTTTTCTGAGGTAAGATAAAAGGTTGTTGCAGTATCATTCATTCTTTGGTATGTCAGCTACAGTTTCTGGAAAATTAGAACTAATTAATAAATAAAATATAAATTAGAAAGAATTCGAAAAATCGATCACCGACCAACAGGAAACCAGCTTGTGGTTGATTTCAATCAGGAATCAGGTTCACAGCAGGATAGCTCGCCTAATTAAGACATAAAAGACAGAAGACTATGAACACTTGCACATTGGAGACATCAATAGCCTGAGGGCACTGATGACCTGAATCAAGAGTCTAGAATATCTTGTTAAAAAAATTAAGCCCAATATTCTTAAGGTAACCATGGAAGTGTCTGCTAATGATGTCTATAAATTAAATTAGACTGTATGATACTTCAGACGCCCAGGACAAAACATGACAAATAACATTGTGACAAACAAAGCCCCATTTAATTGAACTTTATTTGATTCCCACATTATATGTCTAAAATAAATCAGCTGAACACCCATTCATCCTGTTTATGTAACGCATAGAACAAGCTCGGGCTCAGGTGTTTGCTTGTTCTTTTGTCAGGTTTCAGCAGCTGCTTTGCGACGGCAAAGTTCTATAATGGTGTGTTTTCACTCGTCAACCACCCACGACTTTAATAGTCAGATTGGCAGAGGTACAGAGCCTGTAGTGATCCGCTGAAATCTGTTTCTCCGGCCTCCCAAGACTACAAATCGCCCATCGCCGTACGAAGTCTCGCATCATCTCGCGTCACAGTGCGAGACTGGCGGTGCACCCGACGTGCTCCGGGTTTCTCATTAAGGCCCCAAGCGTGACGGCAAGCTGGCGAGAGTTGATCTGAATTAGCACGGTTGGCTGCAGGTGTAAACAACACGCGACACCTAGCGACGGTTAAGGAAACATGGGGGCAGGAAACCCCTGAAACTTGCATTCTGAAACACTCGTTTGTAAACCTCCTCCCTCCTACCCCTCTCTTTCGTTCCGCATCAGATTTTCCTTTTTTCCTTCTGTCTTCCCGGTTGCAAAAAAAAAAAGCAAAGAAAAAATGGAGAGAGGGGAAGAGGAGCTAGTTGAGGAGCAGTGTTAAGAGTGTCTTGGGGAGAGAACATATGTTGTCCGCCTCAGCGCCATTTCGCGGCGTGATGGCCAGACAGAGTCGCTGGCGCTGGCAGCACCCGTGCGGCGGCGAACTGAAAGACAAGCCGGAACGCGGCAGCCAGTTCGGGGTGTGTTTGACACCCGAGCAGCTCGCGAGCAAACACGACGCGGCACACCATCTGACTTGCCGCCGCAACAGACGCTGGAGTCGGGCCCCGCGTTGGCATTCGGCTAATGATTGTAATGAACTGCGCTGTGCAAGAGGCTGGCAGTCATCTTCCCCCATCTCCACCCCTACCCCACCCTCAACAAGCCACTTTCACTCCCTCCACCACACATACCTACACACACATACACTGTTCCCCACCCCCACCCCACTACCTCCATCACGACACCCCCGTCTGCCTTCTTCCTCGCCCGCTGCTAATAAATAAAGAAATAACACCCAGACAAGTGATTATTGTTGTCGATGGTGTTCCTTCCCTCCGAATGAAGAAAATCTTGGCAACGGTGAAGCCCTTCTGTTGTGAGAGCAGCAGAGTCCATCAACATCACTTACAGACCTTAACAGTTACATTAAGCGTAACTGATTTCGCGCTCCCTGCCTCCGCGATGTCAATTAACTTGTGTAATATTAGAGATGTAAACAAACACTTTGATGTTTTGTTGTAGGACAGTTGTGGCTGAAGCAGGCTGCGAACTACTTAGTCTCTGTTCACTGACTGTGGCACACAGGTATCTCACTGATGAAGCACTAGTTAGTGAACTTTTTGTTTTCATGTCATCTTACAGAGTTTGGAGAGTGCTATGCCTTGACAAAGCTGGGTAACAGGTAACTGATCTTTCTATCTGTCCAGATATCTGTCTAGCTAGGTAGGTAGCTATGTGATCAATGCTACCGACTCTTTGATACGTGAATAATAATAAGTCAATCAAATAGCACTTTCTCCTCCCATCCACCCCCATCATCTTGCTTTAATCGTCGGCGAGGCACATAGGACGAGATTTTGTTATTTTCGAAATTCAAACAGTGGAAAATCTAGCAAGTAAGCACTTAGTACATCAGTAACATTTATAACTTGAATGATTTGTAGATTAGCGGGTAAGAGGGATATTAGTTAAGTGGCGAGAATGAATCCTATAAGGAGAAAAACTTAGATGATCAAGACAAAGAGAAACCTGTGGAGACTGTTAGGTGATGAAGTGGTATACAGGGAAATGTGCAGCCAGAGAAAAATATTCCAGAAAAGACGAAAACAGTGCAACAAAAAGCGCAGATCGACAGGAGTCACCAGAGTACGGGAGAGAGAAATAAATAGAGCACTCCCCTCAATGAATCTTAATATACTACTGTATTATTCTATAAGACTTCTGCATGTTGATGACACTTTCTGTCTGCAAGTAGACTGAACATTGCACAGTAATCAAATAAACAGAGCGGTCTGGACATGAAATTGCATAGTAATGGAAAGAACAGCTGGTACCCAACACCACGAAGACATTTATCAGAGAACATGCAGTGAAAGCACAAAATACTGCTCTTAATGTTTGCTCCCCGACCCCGACTTTGAATTTCAATCAACGTTGTATTTATTGCCGTAAAGACATGATCTTTCAACACAATCTCGTGCTGTTTAAATAAATATTGTACTGCTTGTATATTTGTACTTTTCCAGAAATGTACTATTTCTTTACACGTTTGCTAGTTTGTCCATCAGAGCATTGCGTGCTCCTGGTTGTGGTTGGGTGTCAGCAGCAAGATGCTGTGCAGTGTTTTGTCAGCTGTTGACGACCTCTGACCCTACAACTGTACAGCTGTACAGGGTAGGGTGGGGCAGGGAAGCTACGGGGGTACAGTCAATAGGGAGGGTCAGTGCGGCCACTGAAATATGAAGGGAGGGCTGGACGTTCCAATCTGTGTATGTTGCTACTTATCATAAAATAATTAATATTTAATTTAATTTTACTATGCATATGCGATTGGACATGCGATTGTAAGTCTCTCTCTTCTTGCACATAGGGGTAGTGTGTGTGTATGTGTGTGTGTGAGAGAGAGACGCAAAATAAAAAAGACAAATTCCGCATAAATTTATTTAAATTAAAGATTCCTTGCTACTTTATTTATTAAAAACCAAGCTTCAGTTTTAAATCTTTGGCAGGTTTATATTAAAACATTCTGTCTTCAGCAAAGAATATGTGTTTATGGTTGAAACATTTTACCCTCCTTCGTGCAAGCCAGTTAGAATCATCACGGTGTCTGATGTGTTCTGCTCCTCTCAAGCTCAGAGCTGAGGTTCCTTGCTGAGTTCTGTGCAAATAGTTGCACTTCTCTACTGCCATTGCAAGGTGGTGCTGGCTGTTTTACATCATAGCTGTATCGGTCCTGGATATATTATTCAATATTATTCAATATTATGGTTCAAAACACTAAAATATCTTATTTCCATATTACAGACAGAATGACCAAGCAGCAGCTCAGGCCGTGATACTAAATATAATGCTGTCCTCTCCCCAGCTAAATGTTTAGTCTCCCTGTCTCCACCCTAGACGACTGGCTTAGTTATTTGCCGGAGGTCAGAGAACCCTTAAAAAAACATGAGGCTAAGCTGATGACAGACGTGTGACCTCAATTTTATATTTCCGTTACCTGACGAACTTCGGTGTAGGTCGTTGGCTAATTACTTGTCTGTCATCCACAGGATGCTAGAGGTTAATCAATGATGACAACTGTGTCGCCAACAGAAAAGGTTAAGGATGTCATCTGCTCGTTGGTGTATTTCGGTAGCAGGGCTCTTCGTCAACGTGGCAGCGTTTACATGGGGATGTCTCCTCTTGCTGCCTCTCTGTCTGTTTGATGGAAACCGCGGAGATGTATCAGAGAGAGAGAAAGTCGCTGAAGAATCTGGCAGAACGTAATCAAAGTAGATAAAGTACATTATCCCGAAACAGGTGACAGCTAATGCACACCTCCATGTTCCGGTCCCCATGCTCGGACCTCAGGTTCAGGTGTCAGGCTCCTCCCGGCACGCCCGACCTGGTCGGGTTGCTTGGGCGAAAGTAAAAGGCTGGCACCCGGGGTGAAAATATATGGGCCACACGCGCGTTGCCAGGTACTTGGCAGTAATCTCCCTTGGAGGTAATTGCCACCCTCTTTGCATAATTAGAAACGATGTTTTAGCCCAGAAAACCTTGTCTGAGCACGCGGCTAAAACCCTCGGGCGAAAGATGCCCGTGCCCCAGTCTCTTCTGCACTGGTTCCCGGTCTTATCGTTCATCTCCTAAAATTCTTCCCCACTTTCTGCCACGTAAACGCGGTTCCGTGTGTCAAGGTTCCCCGCCGATTAGCAGATAGTGCCATCTTCAACAAAAATATGCAGACCACTGCCTCGCCTCCAGCTTCATCGACCCGGTCGGGGGAATGGGAGGGGAGATGGAATGCGAAGGGTGGAGGTGTCATCGTCGATGACTGGGCCGCTACGGCTTAGTTGTGAGTGCCAGCAAGATTTGCGGGCAGTTGTTCTCCTTCCCGTAAGGGCTCCCAGGGCGCCATCACGTAACTCCTGCCTACCTTGCCTGACAGGCCACTCCACTCGGCCGACAACTGCGATTGGTCGACTCCGGCTTTCGTCGATGGCCGTGGACCAACGAGATTCTGTTTCACGCTGTCTGACAGACAGACCTTGCGGCGAGCGACGCGCCGTCACTCCTGACATTCCTGTCATGCTCTCTTGATGCCAGAGTTGCCTTCCCCTTCCGCTGGAAAGGCCGCCCACCGGACGTCCTGGCCATGCCCCGAGGCTAACCCAGGCTCCGCCCCCTGCCGACCCCCGGCCGTGACAGCGGGGCGGGATTTGCGAGCAGGGAGGATGAGCGACTGGTTGCGGCACATGCCATGCGCTCCTCCGTCCTCCATAGCCATGCCCTGCCAGGCGGGAATCCGACCCCCTGCTGATCACAGCAACCAAACACCTGCAAACATACATCGGCGCTGAACCACAGCCAATGTTCACGCAAGTCCGGGTACCTTCAGTTTTCGCAAAAACGAAAAATATTATAACACCATTAATGATGAGACTTCCCTAAAAGTGATCCTAACATTAGATACGCTGACAGTCTGTGAGGGAGGGAAGCCATCAAGATCACTTTTCTTTAAAACGGTGATGATGGGACATTATAAGAAATTACCTACAATGGACGTCTTTAACCTCGGTTTCAGTCGTCATTCATAAAAGAAGATAAATGTGTTATGGGGATCAAACCAGCAGTACTTGCAAAATTGACCCTTTGGAACGGAAGGTGGCCAGTTTTATTGCAGTGCTCATCGTGGTCGGGAACAGAAGTGTCCCACAAGCAGACTGACTCTTGGACTGAGCATCGCTGTGAGCACCGCTGTTCGTCCACGTGGGATTCGAACCCATCCCGTGTGCGTAGGATGAAGTGCGCCGTAAGGGGCGGTGAGTGAGTTGTGACAGCTGTGGTGCCAACAGAAAACAAACACCGACTTCCAGCGTCCATCTCCTGCCTCCATCCCTACCCTTCCCCTTCACTTCTCCCTCCCTCCCTACACCTGAGCTTGGCCACAGGACGGCGGCGCCGCGAGATTTAGTCACACCGCCACCACCATTAGTAAACGAGTGTTTCTCGCGCGTGTTCTTCGACAGCATCGCACGCACGCGCTTCCAGAAGTCGCCTGCAAGAGCAAGAAAAGCGCGTGAGAGAGAAAACTGCAAGGGGCCTGCCGTTCGCAAGGCAGTGGCTAACAACGAGTGGAAGTCTTCTTCTCCCAGACCTCAAGAAGGGGGACGGGGCACCACCAGGCCCTTACTGCAGCCTGACTGGCAGGGACCTTCGGCAAGCCACGGGGACCTGTTTGTTTGACTTTTCGGCCATCGTAGTTGACTCGAGGAATGAAAATTTCCTTGCTGCGGCTTATACATCATCTACGCGGAGCCGCCTTCTCGACGGAGAGGAACGACGCTGACAGTCATCGCCTCCTTCTTCTCCTCCCTACACCTTTTCTCTGTCCAGCGCGCACGTGCATGCATGCGTGCTTGTCATACTTGTCTCTGTCGTCTGCTGAAGCCGCCAATCACATTGTCACTGGGATCCCCATTTACGTCACGCTCGAACCATTTACGTCACTTGGAGTAGCACCTGTTGACGGTTTCTCGCCCAAACTTCTCGATAAATCGAAGTTCGTGGTTCAAGACTCGTCAGAGAGCTCGACGCACAGTACGACATTCGTCTGGTTTTTTTTAAAAGGAAGTTTGTAGTTTTCTCCCTCCTTCTCTTGGCCAGCACCTCGACGGTACGTTGCCTGCCCTCGTCAGTCTGGCAGCACCACACTGATCAGAGCCAGACTTCGACAAAGTTTTAATCCCGCTGTTTTGACGATCCGTTTCACGGCAAAATTAAGCGTGAAGATGTTCGCTGCAACGGTGGTGATCCCGGCAGATTAATGTTTACAAAACGCCAGCCCCCTGTTTGACTTGGACAATTTCAGTGGTGAATAATTGCTTGTTTTCGTCTTTCCGGCGGAGGATCAGACTTGCTTACAAAACTGAGGGTGCCCGCTGATTCGGTTGTTTTGTAACAAACGCGCACCCCTACTTACGCTGGCAAAACACGGAGGGGAAACGGAAAACCTAGAAAGGATTATTTGACTGCGAACATTTTCTTTCAGCTCCGGCGCTGAGCGAGCCTTTTTGCATCTCGCCATCTATCCAGCGCTGAGCTTGTCTGTTGAGCATGCTCACCGAGACTTCTAAACACTGGCACGACTGGGAAAAAAGTTGAGCGGAAATACAAACAAAAGCAAGAAACAGACCCGCAGTCTGTTGACAGATCACGCTCTGTAATAGCTTGGAGAATCAGTCAAAGACATGACAGGATTCTGAGCCAAGTGCCTCTGTGTATGTGTTTGTGAGCAGAACAGATTTCCAGGACAGTTTTGTAAACAGATGGGATTCTTGATTGATAACTGGTGAAACATGCTTCTGAGTAGTGCAGTTCGAACATTGATTGAATTCCACGACTGACCCTAAAATGTGAGGTTAAGAGTTCACAGGGATTTGAAGTTTTATTGGTGTTTGTGACAAACTTCATCGACAGTAGCAAAAGGCATTTCAGCATTTTGTCAGTGTACATTCTGTTCATATTATTTCCTTCCAAGAGATTCCACTATGGACTACCATAGCCGACTGCCGCTAGGTGGCGCCACGGATTTCCTTCATCCACCAGGCATCAAGATGGAACATCACGCCGCCATGACCAGTCCAGAAATCGGAATTCGTTCTTCTGTGGCCGGATCCGATCTGACCTTTCGCTTAGGGGAGTCCGCATCGGATCTCGGGATACGAGCAGCTCTAACGGGATCGGACTTAAGCGGGTTGAAAGATTACCAATCAATAACGGCCTCTGACTTTGCGTCGGACTTCAGAAGCAGATCATCATTGGGCGGGGCAAGCTTCGGCTCCTTCGTCCCCGACTTACGCCATAAATCGTCCGCCAACGGTTCGGACATCATCCACCGCACGTCGGCGATCGGAACAGGACCAGGGTCAGATTACAACATAAGGGCCTCCATCCCACCCGTGGAGTACACGCACAAGTCCTCGCAGGCAACCGGACAAGACTTCAGCCACAGAACATCGTCGTCTGGGTCTAACTTTGGGCACAAAGTGTCGGCCTTGGATCAGGATTACAGACAGAAAGCACCAGCAGGATCTGTAGAAGAATACAACCAGAAGACGCCATTACCCAGCTCCCACTTCAGAAACAAGACCTCCGCGCCAGCGGGGAGCCCGATCCTGGACACGCCTTCAGTGAGCCTCAAACTGGAGCGACAGGACTCCGAAAACAACGAAGGGAAGGACTCACCGTTGGCTGTGTCTGATGTCAAGAAGGAAGACACAAGCGATAACAACAACAATACAAACAATGGCAGCAGCAGCAACAACAGCAACAGCAGCACTAACGGCAGCAACAGCAACAACAACAACGCCAATGGCAAGTCCGAAGCGGAGAGCTACACTGACCCCAACGTGAAGCCCCCGTACAGCTATGTGGCGCTGATCGCCATGGCCATCAAAGAGTCCGGAGAGAAGCGGCTGACCCTGAGTGGAATCTATCAGTTTATCGTCAACCGCTTCCCCTACTACGAAAAGAACAAGAAGGGCTGGCAGAACTCCATCCGCCACAACCTGTCACTCAATGAGTGCTTTGTCAAGGTGCCCCGGGAAGGTGGAGGCGAGCGGAAGGGCAACTACTGGACGCTGGACCCGGCCTTTGAGGACATGTTCGAGAAAGGGAACTACCGTCGACGTCGACGGATGAAGCGGCCCTACCGACCCCCCATCTCCCTCCCCAAACCCCTCTTCGCCGACTCCAGCTGCGCGTTTGGACCCGTGTCCCTGGCCAAGGGCTACTTTGGACAGAGCTACTCCACCCACCACCAGCAGTACCCTCAGTACCCCGGGTGGGCGTTAACGCCACACGCTCATCCTGGTCCGGGTATGGCTGCTTCCAACATGGCGGGGATGTCGCAGCTTGGAGGTTACGGCCCTCACGGAGGAGCAGGGGCGGCGTGTCAACGGGTGGCAGGGTCACTCAACGGCTTGAACCCCTACCCTGGTATGCAGTCGGGTGGGATGCAAATTTCCTCTTCTCCATCGCCCTACCCTCACGCACAGTTCAACGTCAACGACTACCCGACCTCGGTCGGCGTGGCCACCTCGGGTGCTTTCTCCTTCCCGTGTCGTCAGCAAAGCGTCAGCGACAACTTCAGCCCCGTGCACTACAGCTACTGGAGTGACAGGTAAAGCACCTCGCACCTGACAAGTCTGTCTTCTTCCTCTCTGGCAGTTTCTTGTTCTCACTGTCTTTGAAGGCGTCCTGTCTGTCTCTCTCTAATTAATTTACCTGTCTGCTTAGTTTTCTATCTACCAAAGAAACTGTTATCTGGCTGGCTATTTTCATACATACCTGTAAGTAGTTCACATTGGAAATGCTTTAAACTTTTCTCATCTTCGTGCGTTTTGCTTGAGTGTTTGTTTGTTTGTTTGTTTGTTTGTTTGTTTGTTTGTTAGTTTGTTTTTGCATAAAAATATGTGTTTTGTGTATTCGAAGCAAATAGATAAATTTAAAAGAACTTCTACCACTTTTCAAAAATGTAATTTGTTTATGAAGACATAAATGAAAAGCAGTTTTTAATATTTAATTACCAAAATTTCAACATTTGAAAAAGAGAGAGCAAGTCTCAATGACTTTTTAAATGATGATATTATTATTATCATCAAATGGGAGCTCCAAATCTGTTTTGTGGGATAGCTGATAGTGCTGTGTACAGATATATATTACTGTACTCAATACAACTCCATATATCTGTCCGAGGTGAGGCTGTTTGACCGGTCCATTTTGTGTCCGTGTCAAACATGGTCAAGCTAGTGATGCCGCATGCACTCTCAGTCTTCCATGCCAAGCTCGCCAGTAGACATAAGCAAACCAGTCCAGCCCGCTGTTCATCCGGGTCTTTTGACAAACAGTAGTGGACAGGCACTGGCCACATTCCTGATGAGAGGTTCCAGTGTTCTTATCTATCCTCCCCTCTCCTCTCTACCCTCCTCCGATTGAGAAATGCAAGTCACGGTTTGCCGCGATTTATCTGCGAGGGAGTGAGTGATGGACTGTGATGGATGTCGTGATGATCGGAAAGTGTCCAAGTCTTCACCAGGCAGGAACAGTAATAATCGCGTGTAAACATTGGGCATGACATCTGTTAATTTAAATTACTAACATCGTAAGATCTAGCTGTGTCTTTTCTCTCCTCTACCACCGAGTTTATTGACATCGCCGACCTGCCTAATGATGGTGTGATCAAAGATTAGCTTTTATTTCATGTTTTGCTGCTTTCTAGTGTGACGGTTGCTTGTGCTGTGGATGTAAACTGTGTGTGATGTGACGTTATCATATCACCAATCTGCCTTGTGTGACGTTTGCAAGAAACCGATGGGAAATTAGCCTGTCTGATGCCCACAGAGGCTGACATTCTCAACTGTAGAATTTTACACATTGTGTGAAGAAACATGCATGTGATATTTTATCCATTCATACATACATAATCCAGACTTACTTAACTATCGGAAATTTAATCACAGATCCGTTTACAAAATTATTATCCAAAATTATAATGACATCCATATATCATTTATTTTATGTCTAGGTAAGGACGAAGATAGTGGCTTTTCTTTCAGTCTCAGACACGAAGCAATCAGAAATATGAACTCTTCATAAAGATGCATGACAAACTGTAACAGCTGTTAGTGTCTATGATCAATCTCTGTGATAACGACCAAAATTGAAACTTCCTTTATTTTTTTTTTTTTAATTTTTTTTCTTTGTTTCTCGTTTCTGCTTTTTTAAACTTGTATTTGTTTTGTACCTATTATTTTACCACAAAGATCTGCAAATTTTAATTTTTGACTCTTAAATACCACGTCGATGAAGACAACAATGAAGTAGAAGACAATAATTATAGACGTAGACATGACCTCCTCACGACCAGCCCCTCCAGTGTTCTTTTCCCAGCTCTTCCAGATGACGTCAGGGGATTTTTTTCTTTTTTTCTTTTTTTTTTTTTTTTTTTTTTTGTCACCTTGCTTGGCCGGTTGATGGAACTCGACACTGCCGATTTCCCCAGAGCTTTTGTTAATTAGATTCGCTTGCTTTCTGCCTCTTTTTTGTGGGGAAGGAGGGTTTGTTTTATTTTTGTGTTTGCGTTTCCTGCTTAAACGCCAACATTATCAAGCGGCGTCATCGTGCTGTGGTCGGCAAGTCTGTTTTTGCAGACGACAGAGAGAAGGTCTCTGAAATGAAACAGCGGTTAGAGTGTACGAGAAAAGTAGGATCCTTACAGGAATCAAGTAGAAGGGAAACTAGGGACACTCAATACTGGGCCTCTTCCATGCGAAACTACTTAGAGTGAGTGAGAGAGACAGAGAGAGAGAGACAGAGAGAGAGAGACTTCGTAACGAAATGCGTGTTGGATTACTTTTGCGATGAGGGGAGGGGAAAAGGCCATTGCTTAGCGCGTTTACCCTTTCTTTTCTTCTACTTTTTTGTTTTTTACTGTAGATGCTGTAAACATACCACAAACACTACGCGCCGTGTTTTCCCCGTGAATGTTGTAAACACATCCACAAACAACCTTAAATTGTGCATTGTGTGGATGCTGTAAACATATCCACAAACAACCTTACCTTATGGATGCTGTAAAGTGTAAACATATCCACCAACAACCTTACATTGCACTTTGTGTGGATGCTGTAAACATATCCACAAACAACCTTACATTGTGCATTGTGTGGATGCTGTAAACATATCCACAAACAACATTGCATTGCGCATTGTGTGGATGTTGTAAAGTGTAAACATATCCACAAACAACTTTACATTGCGCGTTGTGTGGATGCTGTAAACATATCCACAAACAACCTTGCACTGCGCGCGCAGTTTTCTCTGGATGCTCTAAACATATTGACAAACAGTGTTACATCACATTCCGTGTTCCTACTGTGGATGCTGTAAACTTATCCAGAAAAAAAACATATATCGCACCATGTGGATGCTGTAAACATATCCACAAGCAACAAGCAAGTGTGGCGTGGGTAAACGATAAACACGTGATACAAACTTTTACACATCTCACAGACCACGTGGCTTCACTTTACAATGCAATCACCACAAGAGTCAAACATCTCGTCTAATAAATGTGATCGTTGTCTGATGTCGTTTTCCTTTCGGATTTTTGGGTTGTTGTTTGTTTGTTTTTTATTTTTTGCTTTTTTTTTTTTTAGTTTTGTTTGTTTGATGTGTGTCTGTATTTGTGTTTTGACATCCTCTTTTTTTTGATCCACTGGATGATATATTTAGTCTTCAATTTTTCGGTTTGTGTATTCATGACTAAACAAATAATTAGGAGGCGGTGCTAAGGTTTGTATTTCAGACTTTCCACCTGTTTAAATTTGTGGCGCAGCGCAAACTGAAAGTGTTATTTTTTAAATGTCATCATTTAAGGATGAATAATTGCTCCATAGAGAACTGTAATTTAAAATGTCTACTTATTATTTTGAGGTGTGTGTTTGTTGCTCGAATGGTGCCAGAAGTATGCTATCTGCTGATGGCTGTCTCTCGCTCGCGTTCGAAACTGCCTGCGCTGTTTACCATCGACAAAGATTTCGCTCAAAACGCGCGACACCACATTCCGAGTTGCCCGGATTGAAATCTCGGGTGCAATTTATAAAGTTGACACTGACAGTATGGTGCTCTGAAACGAGCGAAAACATTTGAAAACCATCGGGAAAATGGCGGCTTGGTTTCGCCTCCATCTGGATCCGTGCCCCTCACTTCCAGGACGTCAGCAAGTTTCGTAAGTCCACGTTCACCGCTCGTGCTGACGTGCGTTCTCTCGCTCTCCGTGGGTCTCCACGCTGCACTCCGAGGGCTTTGCAGGAAACGAGATTTTCAATGCTACGCCACTCTAGAAGTGATGACAACCGCCTCTTCTGTTTTCTTCTCTTACTGAGAGAGGTAGAGAGATGAAGGAAACGGTCGGGAGAGAGAGAGAGACTTGCAGGAGCAAACTGTGCCCCACGAGAAAGTGAGATGAGGCTGACTTAGAGAGCTCAGACAAAGTTTTAGTTATGTCGCCTTTCTTGGGATTACAAATTTATTCTAAGCTGAAGTTTGTTTCCTTTGTCTTTCTAGTTTTATTATCTGGAAAGACTTTACAGTTTTGTGGCATAGCGCTCTGTGTATGGGGGTTGGGGGATTGGAAGGGGTGGGGCTGTCCGAAAGGGTTGCAAAAGGGGAGTGGGATGCTTATTATGAAAATATTTGACTTCATGTTGGTACTGTCAAACCCATCGCATGGTGACGATAAGAAAGTTAACATAACTACTCATGACGATGACTAGTTCTTAAAAAAAAAAAGTTTCAATGCGATGGTCCATGGCTCGAACATAATAGTTTAATAAATTCCCGTGACATTTAGGCAAAATGTTATATATTCCTGAATAACAATATAATATTGATGTCAAACTTATCTCCAATAAATGGATTATTATTATTCAACCTTCTACAGCAAATTCCCTTCAAATTAAATGGTGCCTGATAGAACTAAGACCCACACATTAGACTACATACACAAACCCACCCTTATTACATGTTTCTCCTCCTTGAATACAGAGTAGCCGGAACCGCACGTAAAAATAATCAAGCTCGACGTAAGGTGTATCCTGTGAGGGACCTTTTAGGAAACTACTGAAACGAAATACTCTTGTGCCATTTTTATTTTTTCTTTTACTTTCTTTCGTTCTTTCTTACTTTCTTATTCGCATTTCACGCACGTTTTGCTTGTTACTCTTGCTCTCATAAAGCAAATATTCTACTTGCTTCTTTCCCCCACGTCTGTATTTTCTAGTCCGTCAGTCTATTTGTCTTTTTCATTTGTCTTCCTGTCTGCCCTCATTATTCTCCCTTTTTTTATTAACTACCTCTCTCTGGTTGGCGACTTTGTTATGGTTAATCAGTCACCCATAAGTTCAAAAATGAAGTGATAGTTGCACTGGCTACACCTGATTTAGTATTCCTTGAGCAACAACACAACAGGCGCAAGAAAAATATTAAGACAGAAAGGGAAACAAATTAACTCAAAAAAAAAAAAAAAAAATCCCGGGAGTCGGAAAGAGAAAATTGCAACAGAAAATCCATTAATTTTATTTCTTGGCTACAATATTTCTTCAAATAAGTTATACTTCATTGTACTCTAAAATACTGTATGCTTATTCTCAAACTTTCTGTAACACAAACGTGCGCACACACTGACGTACGCAGCATGCAGCAGAAAGAGGAGAGGAGTTCTTCCACAAACATCTTTTCAAACCTATTTCAAAAAGACCATCGTTTAATTACGGTACAGGGAAACTGGTCGTTAACTTTACACTTTACATTTCCGTTAGGGACGTGACTCGTGACGGTAGTACAGGTTCTAGAAGGCACACCGGAAGGAGTGCTCCTTCGTCCACCCCGAAGAAAAATGGCCACGGAGGTGCTGGCAAGTGGAGGCGCTAATCAGCCACGCACACACTGATCCCTGAAATTGCCAGCGAGATGTTTTCCACACGTCGGTTCAATCCTTGGGTTTCTTGGCACGTGCAGCACGAGACCTGATGTAAAGGCAGGGAGGAGAGGAAGGGAAGGGCAACGAGTTGACGTCACGGGTTAAAAGTTGTTGCTAGTTGTAGCAACGTGCGGTTGCATGATGGTCTCACGTGAGGGTTGCTAGCTGGACCTTTACCAGCTCACGACTATGCGAGTGATGTGAAATTAAGTGGAAAGATTAAAATAAAAGAATTTTCACGGACCAATAGCTAATGGTTCAAAACTAATCAATTCACAGGAACCTTTGCTAAGTATGATGCAAATTTTCAATTTAATGACTGACATGCTAAGAGCTGTCCGAGCTCGAATCTTATCCACTGGCCTAACAACGAAGAATATTTGGCGAAGTGTTATACAACAATGATATAAATATTTCCCGAAGTTCGTCCGTTCGTCCAATATTTGTCCGAGTATGAAGAACCTTAAACCAATAAAACGTTTTCTGCACTATCACGCAGTTAGTGACTTACCAACCAATGAAACGCTTGTTTGGCATATACATTGGTCATTAATACAATCACGTAAATAATATATGTTCATGGACGTCACGTCATGGATCTTTACGTTCTTGGCATCACGTGATCTTGTGAGCAGACCAGTTCAGTAGCAAATTCGAGTACTCCATTCTTCGCGTACACATTGTGAATAATCCATGCCCTGAGTGTTTATTGTGTGGGTCGTCTGTAAGGAACAGAGTTCAGATCGATGTACGGACGTTAGTCTGACAAAGGTTTTGTTGTACAAACTTCGTTGGGGAGCAGAAATAATTTATCTATCAAAACGTCAACTGTGTATATGCCCTCGATAACAAACACTTTAAAAAAACAATCATCCTGAACACGCTGCGAGCGCATGTACCGTTCCAACATCCAAATTTGAATTACTGTTCATTCTCTCACGAGCATCATCCGGAAGAAAGCAACCGGAAGTCCCATGCTCTTCAACAACCAATCACGGCGCGCTAGCTTTACAGAAAAATCCTTCATGTTATAAACTATCCACTGGTCTATTAGGGGGAGTCTTGGTTGGTCTCGTGTTTCGGCACAATATTAACATTTTCTTTTGGATTAGATGAAGGGGTAGGAGGAAGAGAAGAAAGAAATGAAAAATGGCGGCTTACAAAAACGTGTTGATTGAATGAAAAATGAGGGAGCGTGGTTCCTGCAAATGATTTCCGGGATTTTTCTGGCTGCGTTGCTGAAGGCAAAGCGCTGAAGTGACAGAATAAGTGAAACCGCGAGAGAAATAATGCATCCTTTGTGGGGGGTGACTAAACTGGCTGGTTCTTATAAATTAATTTACTTTCGTACCCGCAGTTTAGTGATTAACACGTGCAACCTACAATGTTGTAGGTACTTTACAGATTTCGGATGTTAAAGGTCACCAAAAAGGTCTGAGCAAGCCGACAAGATATACATGGAGGATCGAAAAGACTTGGCAAGGCTCCGACCACCCATGTTCCTTGCGGGCAATAATAATTTCAATGTGATGCAGCCTCGCCTTTCGGTCTTAAATGTCTGAGAGCGAGATTTTACGACTGCCGTGAAGGTGAGCGGCGTCATAAGCTCATCGCCTTCGTCGAGAAACGTTGATGGCCTCGGCATTTCACTTACACTTTCTTAGCTTCACGCGCGGTTAAAAGAAATTAAAATATGGGAAAGAACTCTCAGGAAATGAGCATCCCCCCCACTAACCAACCCCACCCCGATATAAAGATTATACGGGATTCTAGACCATGCTTTAATAATGATTCTGCATTGTTGCTGGTGTAGTGAATGATACTCATGAGCTCAGTGACAAATGTTTGTACAACAATCTATACAAATGTTTCTCTTAATACAATCCGATGAAGATACTGTCAAAACGCTGGAGGAACTCGTGCAGGTGATGAAGCTATAGAGTCGGGTATCAGCACAGACTTTGGAGAGACTGCAGCACATGCTGCACAGCATCTGCATCAGAAGTAGACGCAGTCTCACCGCTCAGTTCAATATCGTCGAGAACTGCGAAAATGAGAGGAGAAAATAAAAACACAGTTTAAACAGTTGCTGCCTTCTATTACACCCACATTGGCAATAAAGATTTGAAATGTCATCTGTGAGGTGTTCTTTTTCTTCCTTTCTTTCAACTTTAGAGGTGAGGCAATCTTTTGGAAATAAAATTATCTTTGAAGCTGCATTTACTTTAGCAGACTGTGAGTGTGCGCACGCACGCGCGCAAGCAAGAGAGAGAGAGCATGTATCAATTTGCGCGCTCCTTGTTTACTTTACAAACCGTTTTTGTGTATCCATTATAACCAGACCTAGTCGCCTATTTTTTGCGTTATTCATCAAGTCTGTCATTTTCAGCATGACTAAAAATCTGTAAGGGGGGAAGGGGGGATAAAAAGACAGTGGTGGAAAAAAAAAGAAGAAAACAGAAATGATGATTTGGCGAAGGGGAAGTTTTCACCAAACCAATGAGGCTTGGCAGTCATACACATCTGGACAATGTTACCCATATGGGTGTGGGGGTTAGGTGAGAGAGGGGGTTGGGGGCAGGAATGGAGACGAGGATCGGAGCTTCGCATCTCCCTGTGATTAGGTACTTTTTATCTCCTCCTTTAGCGACCAAACCCGCCATAAAACTTGGCTCCGAGCGCACGGGCCGCGGCGGCGAGACAAAGTGTGTAGTGGGTGTACCTGTCAAACTGCTGATGCATGTTCCCCCTAATGTTTTGAAAACCCCCGGAGACTAAAGCGAAATAATGCGCAAAATGAGCAAACAAGTCTGCGGGATTGACAAGCCGTCCGCTCCATGTTATTGCTTTCGCCCATTGCGCAGCCCCCCCCCCCCGCTCTGACATGTCACGCTGTCGGCCGTGCTGTGCGCTCAGGCGTGACGCAATGACGGATGTTAACTCTAACGACCGCCATTTCCTCGGTTCGGGTTCTCGCCTCCCTTGGCCGTGATTACCTCCCGTACCCGCGCGCCATGGCTGGCGGTTTGCTGTCGGGGTCTGTTGCTCTCGTTTTCCGCTTCATGTGCAGGCGGCGGGCGACTTGTTCTCTTCTACACCTTTCGTTTACTGAGGTGCTCCCCAGTGCATCGACTTCCACGTGTGACGACCTCTAACGAAGTTTGGTTGTTGGGAAATCTGCTCCTACCTTCAGGCCCTGTCCACTGCGACCCGCCCTACCTTCTCACTCGTTTCGTCACGTGATCGATCTTAATGACACAGTATTTTTAATTTCTTTGTCAAAGATCGAAGCTAGGCTGTAACTCATCATAACTTGTCGCTTTCGTACGAAGACATTTTTTTTCTTAATGAAGAGATGCTAAGAGAAGTTTGTGAACATACAGTTAGAGAGGACAGGTTCTTATGAATACAAGGTTACAATACCAAAATATAATTGGGCTGCTGGAATGATTGGCTATAAAATAAAAACTTCACCGCTAAGTAGCTTTTTTGATTGTGTCGCTGCAATGACGGATTTAGAAAAGTAAAGTGCACTGCGAAAATAATCAAGCTGGACTTTGAAACTTCATTGTCACACGACTTCAGCATCACAAGTATATTCCTAACTTCATGCATCCATGGATGAGGGAGGAGGCTTACAGTGACATGACAGCTGAAGACAAACACTCCGTGGCTGGTCCACAAAGTCTACAAACCTGTGCCTGGGAATCCAGCTACTTTACAGCGGGCGGGCTCAAATTGTCGTGACAAAATATTTTTTTTTTTTAATCCCTTTGATGTGCATCGGGAAGGGTTAAATAAAGTGTGTTACACGTGCCCCTTGTTAACACAACACTGGTAAGTGCTACAAATTCATTGTGACCTACAGAAATCACGAAGAGGAAGAAAGTTATGTGTGAGAAGCGTTAGCAGTCCAGTATTTTTATTTATTTAATTATTTTGTGTGTATGTGTGTGTTACCGCCTGCCCAGCAACTAAGGATTTTCATGGATTAGGAGCCGGTCTTGTAAACAGGTGCTACACGTAGAAAAAGAACAGCCTGCCCGAGGTGGAATGTGAACCCAGAACAGCCAATCCTCACCGGATTGAGTGACAACCGCGTTAACCGTTGCGTCACCAGACCACAAAAAAAGAAAAAAAAAAAGAAAAAAAAAAACAGTCGTGCTGACAGAAAAGAAAGCCGAGAAAACAACTTGTAGCGAGAACAAAGTCATCGTGACATACAGAGCAAGAAATTTCACATGGATGTAACAGGTGGTACTGAGTTCTAATGACAGCACAAAAAATAATATAAATAATGTGATGAAATAATAACAGAGGCACATGATGCACTACCTTCACCTTAGTCTGGATGAATCCTCCCTGAATTTTCATATTTAACAGTTGACTAGAATCGGAAAACAAACATGACCTCTCATTCACAAGTCGAAATAACATCCAGCACGTTTAGAAGTTCAAATTAACGAGAACCTAAACAAGATTTCTTTAAAAACAAAACTAATTAATTTAGTTCATAGTTTGTAGAGTAACTTGGAGAAACTGAAATAATAGTAAAATTAATTAGAATACCTTCTAAGCATTTTCTTTTCTTCAACTTTTATTCTAAATATATTGAAATAACGAACATAATGTATTTATAATATTTAATAAAATTGTAAGTTTTTCTGTAAACAGCTAATTAACGATGCTCCCTTTTTTGAAAAATTCATGGCGCTTGTTCAAGGTGGGTTTCGCTCTTCCTTTAAAGTTTTCCTGACACACACTGGTTTTCAACTGACATTAATTCCCTTGTTAAATACGTTTTATTTCTCCCGAAGAAACAAAAATGCCGACAAGTAATTTTTTTAACCGTTTATTTGTATTATTTATTAAACCGAATAAGTATTTGAGAGAGAGAGAGAGAGAGAGAGAGAGAGAGAGACAGCACATCATTTAAACATACAGCAAATAGCTAGGCCGGTGAAATGGTTGTAACTGATGTAACTTCAAGATGGCCTATTGATTATGATTAATACAGAGTTTACACATCCATCATCACAGCAGACATGCGCAGTGACATGTCTGGAAGCAAAGTGCAGACGCACCAAAGTCTCTCCTCACAAGACCCACACAACTACTCTGCTAAAAGGGAGTTGGGGGGTAAGGAATTTGGGGGGAACATACCGACATACTTTCGTCGCCAGTTTGCGCGGAGACAAACGCTTGGAATGATGGCCAAACGACGGAAACCTGTCTGTGCGTGCGTGAGCGCGCGTTCACGTGCGTGTGTGTGTGTGAAAGATAGAGAGAAAACAAGAGAATGGGTTTCACTTTTTCTTTTCTTTTTTTTTATTTGTTTATTTACTTATTTATTTTCTTACCAACATGAAAAAGTGCCTCATTTGTAAGTGAGACAGATGAGCTTTGTCGCTGAACTGGTTTAGTAGGCCAGCACGAGTAAAGGCCGGTGGCTCTAATAGATATGCATCATTAGTGCGGAACAGTACACGAGTGTTGCGTGTCTGGGATTCAGTGAGAAAGTGCGCCGACACCGACCAGCATGGCGCTCGGGGAGTTTGTTACTGTCGTCTGCAGCGAAAGCGAATACGCCACTTACTTGTTCCAAAAAAATTAAAAAAATAAAAAACCAAAAAAATAAAAATTAAAAAACAAGTGCGGACGAAAAGTGCTCCTGTTTTTCAACCGTGCCTTTCTCGGTTTCTCCTCCGAGAGTAGCGTTTCCAGACCAAAATCTCGTTTTCACCTCAGGTCACCTTGACCTACACGCGCCCTCTCTCTCTCGAGTCTGCAACTCGCGGAACTGAAGAAGGCAAGCAGGGAACCTGATAAGTCATCATCATCATCATCATCATCATCATCATCATCATCACCATCACCGTGCTATGACTGCTACTATATCATCCATCGGGACTGTAATAAAGAATTTACTTTATCGCGACCTCTGTGACGTCATCAAGTCAAGGAAGGAACCGTTAGAACGTAGAGGACAGGGTGTGCCGGATGTTCAGGGTGTTACTGAGGTCTGGTCGCAATGGCGGCTGATGTCACAAGGGACATTTGATATGACCACAACGAAAGCCGTCTGAAGATGTCCGGAACTCACCTGGCATCCTTGTATTCTATGCCACGATGTGTTTACACCTGGCATTATCTTTGTCAGTAATGTTATGTCACTCCCTTCGAATAAATCATATTCCAGAAAGGACAAAGCACCCGTCATTAGCCTGGATTCAATGTCGGCAAAGTTTCATAAACAAGCCTCGTGTTGTCAGATGCTTATCAATCCAGTTCCCGCTGTGGAAATGCCGCTGATGATGCCAGTCGGCATTATGGTTTGATTGGTCGGATGTCGGGTGGATCAGTGACGCAGCAGCCTTTGTCCTCCGTCTCACCCCGTTGCATCAGGACCCCTAAACATGAAGTCTTCCTCGAGATGGAAGTGGGTGGTTTCCACAAGAGGGGTGGGCGTAGACCTCCAGGCGGTGTTTCCAGGGTAGGTTACAGACCATCTGACAGTTGGGAAAGGCGATAGCAGCAGAACAGTGAAAGGGAGGAATGGGCGAAAACATTGCTGGCGAGTCCGAGTGCTGTTTGATGTTATGGGAGAAACTCAGTCGGGTAGTTGGATGTTCAGAGTCGACTCTTTTGAATCTTGTGTGGCAGGCCTTTTGTTATCGTGTGCCAGGCCTTTTGTTGTGAAAACAGGAGAGACCGAGAGATAGAAGGAGGGGAGAGAGAGGGTGGAGAGGCTGAGAGAGTAAAGGGGAGGGGAAATAGAAAGACAGAGATTATTCTTTCTCACCCCCCTACCGTGTATTGCGAGGTCCTAAACAGTTTTCACTCATATTCTCGCGTGTATAATGTAGACGTAACTGTTTATTATGATGAGAGGAGTGAAGGGTTTATGCTGCACACAATCTGCGCACTACGCCTTTCCCTCGTGTTGCCACAGGACCTGCATATAGGGCCGTGTAGCCTTATCATTCACTTGAACTGCGCGCCGTGTTGCGCCACTTCGACATCTGTAACTGCGCACCTTCCCTGGTCCTAATCTCCTCCAGTGGACCATGGGGCCAAAACTGCGCACCATACTGTGTCGCTCTGTCATCTCACAATAAAGATGCACCGATAAAAAGTTTTTTCCTGCAGGTAGTGCAGCGAACTCTGTGGAAGTATTTTGCAGTGCGACAAAAAATTACTTTTAACAATTTTCAATTTCTTTTGTGACCTAAGGAATAAATGAGACCCGATCGAATACTGCGACAGAACCTAGACATAGGTGTAATTTGTATTCAGCATCTCTTGTGCTACATTATTATACAAGTCGGTGTCCGACTTCAGCAAACCCGCAAAGTTCGACGATTTCTGGAATGCTGGCGGCAAGAAAGAAAAAACTTTCCATCAGTACATTTGCCCACAACTAATTTAATAAACAGGTGCCAGATGCAAAAAAATAAAAAAAAAAAAAAAAAAAAAAAAAAAAACCCAACTGCCTACCCGTACAAGATCTGAACCCGGGATAACCAATCCTCGCTGGATTGGTGACAGACGTTAACCATTGCGCCAACGGATTGCCTAAATTAATTTGACAGAGGAGCTCAAAGGATACAGAACTCTGCCTCCACATCATAGCTAGTGTCCCAGGCACCGATCTTCCCATCCTGCCAGTCTAATTTCACTCCTAATTTTGTATTTCCACTCAACTTTGAGTAACACCCGACTGATTTCCTTTCACCTCCTCTTCACACCCCCTCCCGCTCCTGTGTTTTACATTTTCTACGCCTGGTAGAGCAACGTGGGAAAATAAACAAGGCACGCCTACGTCCGACTGCTTGAGAGAGAGAGAGAGTTATCTTTTCTTTAAAGTTCTCGAGTTGTTTCGATAAACTGGTGAGGGCAGCGGCAAGCAGTGGTGAAGACGATAACTTATTTATTTGTTTGTTTGTGTTTTGGGTACGTGCACACGCTGATCACGTGTAATGTTTTAAGCCGTTCTGGAACAGTGAGCAAGCCGAGACAACATTAATTAAGCGAAATGGGAAAGTCAACTGCGTGGATTGAGAAAACAAATCTTTGCAGTTTCGCGTGTGCTTGTCTGTTGGTCTGAAGGTTTCAAGTTAGTTGCTATATAGGAAATTAGCAGTGGGTGTAAGTGTGTGTATGTGTGTGTGTGTCTATGCACACTCATCGACTAATTGATTGGCGGGTTGGAGATTGTTACGTGCTGTTTGATTGGTGGGTTGGAGATTGTTACGTGCTGTTTGATTGGTGGGTTGGAGATTGTTACATGCTGTTTGATTGGTGGGTTGTAGATTGTTACATGCTGTTTGATTGGTGGGTTGGATATTGTTATGTGCTGTTTGAAGAGTAGATGAGTGATCTATGCGATGATATTTGCTGTTGTCTGAGGAGTGAATGAGTGTTTGGGATGTTTACATGGCTTTCATTATTGACCAGGTCTGGTGTTGTATACTTCCTGCAAGGGTCATTTAAATATTATAATCACCATTCTGTTATCTGTCTCTGTGTCAGCTGTCTTTTCATAACCTGCCCTAACTTCCTCTAGAGCTTTTAACTATTATTTGATGAAAGAGCGAAATTTTATAGACTGAGTAACACCCAGACAAAAATGACTATGATGATGAGGAGGATTATGACTTTGCAAGTATGTTCTGAAAATACATTTATATTATATTCTGTTCATTATTCTGTTGTTCATTATTCTATTCTGTTATATTATATTATGTTCATTATATTCTTAAAAAAAGTTTCTGAAAGTGCAAGAAAAAATTTTAAGCCCAGCTGAACTGTTTCTGACCTAGTGACCTGGCTGCGACCAGAGTATTTTTAAATGAAGAAAAGCTATTCTGCCGTGCGCTTTTCTGTTTTCAAAAAAAATATTTTTTTAACAATAATGTTAATGTTTAACAGTAATGCCAAGAGTTCATTATAATGCACCATGTTTAAGAGAGTTTACGACATCCTCATTGCTTCTCAACGTCGGATTACGACAGACACTGCGCCTCAGACAAACGCTCAGAACTGCAGGTTTATGCGACCCTCAAACAGCGTGAATGTATGCGTGTGAAGGTGTGTGAGTGAGAGAAAGAGTGAGCGAGAGTGAGTGAAAGAAAAAGAAAACCTTGGAGTCACCTGAGACTTTTGCCCCGGGCGACACACGGGTAAAGGGATGGGGGCGACAAAATGGCCTTTCTGAGAAACAACAACAAAAAAAGGGGGCAAAAAGTAAATTTTTTTGCCTCTTCTCAATTTGCCACCTACAGGCAAACGATTTTTATCTATTTCCCGTCCTCGTTCCACGACGCGGCAAGGCGTTCCACTCTCCGAGATGCGGGGATTATGATTTCATGGAAGAGAAAAATAACATGCTTGAAACATTAACGGAAGCGTAGGGTTTATAGTTTCTTAATATCTTCCACTCTTTCATTATCCCCCACCCACCGACAATCCCCATTCCTCTGCTCTGTGTAGACAGCTTCCTACTTTGATACACACCATTGTTGTCGCCTTTTGACGAAATCCCACCATCATCGACTGCAGCTTTCGACTGTTTATATTGTGAGAAAAAAGTGCTTTTTGTTGTCTGTGTAGGCAGGGAATCAGCGACTGAAATGGATAAGAAAAGGGTAAGGTAACAAGAGTGGGTAGAAAGTTGTCGCCAGAATGGATGTTCAACTCCCAGTTCTGGAGTAGTTGTTCTTGGTAGTCTCTCCTATAAATCTCGTGTGCATCTTCTTTCGGAAAAATTCAACCCAAAAGGGAGAGTTTGCGTGGGTAGACATTTGAGCTCATTGATGGTGTGCGTCATTGTCGAAAAAAATGGGAATGTGGGTAGTGGTGGTGGGAGGAAGGGAGCTGTCCATGTTGGGCCAAAAGATGTCATTGGGAGAGACTGGCAGACGAGCTATCAGTGCAAGGCTTGAAGCCAAACTGACAAATTCTCCTGTAAGAAATGTTTGAAAATAGCCCTGATAATTAGATTTTTTTCACGCATTGCTTGTAATTAGCTTGACATGTTCATTTCAACTGTGGAAAGTTTCTTTTGTGCATTTGGCTTGAGGAACTAATGGTCGGTGTGAAGGTTGGCAATGAACGGACCTGCCCTGAGTGCTAGATACAGCAGCCACTGAGATCTCTTATTCTTTACAATCTTAAAATATATATCGGGGCAGACAACTGTGTTTAGAAAACAGCAGACGTTGTGGTTGTTCTCAATCAAATGAATAAGATCATAAAAATACTGGAGGGTATTTATGTGTCTTTCCGTCTGAAATAATCATTTCGTTTTATCGATGCTCATCACAGGTAGAGAGAAGCTCATTGGCAGCTCTGCCAGCTATCGTTATCGCAAACTCTTTCAGCCGTTACTATCCCACACAAGTGTCGGAGGTTAGAATCCCAGTTTTATTTCCACTCTTATTCGGCATTTTGTTAATGGGAAAAAATATCACGGCGCCATTTTTCTGTAGAAAGATAGACTCCATGAAAGGGGTGTTTCAACGGGATTTTTAAAACAATATTTATATTTTCTCGTTTATGTCTGGCATACGTTCATCTGATTTGGGTCCTTCAGAAAATTTTCATAAAAAAATAACAAACAAATAAAGTTTTTAAAAAAGTGAATCGGTCCGTGAAGTGTTTGTTAAACAGGACAAAGTGTCACGCATGGATGAACAAGGCAAATATACATTGTAGAAACGTATAGACGTACATATATATATATACCATCGTAGTTTAACCATAGAGTCTTTCACAAACTTGGCTGCAAGCATCTTACATCAACATCGTGCGCACGAGACACCTCCCATACCAGTCGCTCGTGTCCCGACAGCCGACCTCAAGGGAGCGAAGTAGGAAAGGGATTTTTCTGTCGTTGCTGTGTGCCTACCCGTAAGCCTCCAGCTAATTACGGGTGTCGTGCGAAGAGCTGCGGCAAATGTTTCAATTTTCTGGCACTGCTGTGCTGATACTTGAGCCGCTGTGAGAACCGCCGCTTGTTCTGAGACTGGCGAAGCACTGCAACACTTTCAGGGGCTCGGTAGGCGTGTAAGGGTCGTGATAGGAGCAAGAGGGGAAAAAAACAGTGATTTGAAGATATTCACCCCAACCTTGTGAGATGTGAATTAGATGTGTGCGTGTGTGTGTGAATGAGCATGTTCTTCCTTACTTTCTGCATTCTCCCTCTCACTCTCTTTCCATTTGTCTTCGTTATACACATGCCCACCCACAACAGGTAATGGGAATCTTGCTCAGGCCCAAACAGACTGAGAGGCTGATGGCTGGCGACAAGAACAGCGTCAGATTCACTCCTTCTGGCAACTTTCAAGGGTTTGCATAATCGGGTGTCTCATGTAGCCGCCTGTTTTACAAAACTGTCGCCATTTTCCCAGTCTAAAAGGATTTCTTGTTTTTGTTTTTTTGGTTATTTTTTCCCTCGAACGCGCTTAAACTTAATAATTCGCCCACCAACACCAGATGTTGTTGTTTTAAAAAATGCCAAAAGGAGGATATTAAAGAGGGAAGGGAGGAGGGAAATTAAAACGTTGATTCGGCAAAAATATTAAGAAGCAAAAGGCGAACAGAGATTTCTTGGTAAATATTAACCGTTGTCGCACATCCTCTGTGGCCAATAAAATTGGTCCTTACTTTTTAAAATGTATTTATTTATTTATTTTGTAGAATGACAGAATGCTGTCGATTTCCAGAATTTATTTATTTCACTTAGGACGAGTTTCTCTCTCTTTACTCATCTCTAGCACACAGCAGCAACACGGTAAAATTTTGTTGGGCAGAAGATTGAGAAATCTGTTGGAAATCCTTTTGAAGAAAAGTAGATGTGGTAAAAATAAAGACTGTCTGTTTATAAAGTTTGTTTTTATTATTTTTATGATTATTATTGTTTTACCTTTACTTCTTTAAATATAACACTGAACAAAAAATAGCCCTATTAACAGTGAATTTTAAATAAAGTTTATCAAGGTTTAGTTTGTGTCGTTTTGAAGGGATTTTATTTCTTTTTAAGAATCACAAAGAGAAAAAGAATAAAGCAATGAATGAATGAATCCACTACTTAGTGCGAACTTACTAACCAGCCAACCCAGAGACGGTTACAGAGGTGGAAATACTTATGACCAATCTATTTCAATATGACAGTTATCAAAGAGCAATAAGGTCGATGGTGTGTCGCTCCATGGCCCATTAACATCTTACAACTGTTTGGGTGCGGAGCAGCTCGGAGTTGAGCGCCGATTGATAAGCAAGACAAACACTCCAGTCTTGTGCTGTTCCCAAGCTTCTCGCCTTCGCCTCATCTCCAAAGCAACAACTGACAAAACGTCTGCAACTTCCAGCCGGCCTTGACATCCCCTCCCTCTCGCAGCTCCTCACGGGACTGATACTCTCCATCGCGGTGCGCGCGCGCCCGTGACCCCAAGGTTTTTTTTTCTGTTTTTTTTTTTTTTTTCCATCTCTCTCTCTCCCGCGCGCCGTCACTTACAAGGGCAGTAATTAAAGTGCGGTCCGGTTTTGACAAACTAAAGAGCAGATAATTACCTTTCGCCGACTCTGATTAGGCGCGGACGCGGCCGTCAGTGTCAATTAGCCTTGCCACGTCACGTGATCAGATAAGCGCCACCTTGAGCGATTGTTCTGTGCGCCTTTGCTCGGCTTTTTTTTTTTCCTCCTTCCGTCCTCTCATCCCTAGCGCGTGCACACACACGTAAACAGAGCGAGACATACACAGACAAACATACAGAGATGCCAAGTCGCCAGAAAGCAAGGGCCACTTGGGTGCAGACCTTTAAGGTCACATTTAGCCCCTTGTCTAAGGACACTTATTAATTACCTGCTCATCAAACAAGTTTTCTGGAGTTACCAGGGGTGTGCCGGCATTAGGCGATGTCTAGAGTGCCATGTCTAGAGGTGAAGAACAGTCCCCTCGATTTTCTGTATGTCCGTCTCTGAATTTCTGCAGTTTTATCTCGGGGCAGGTCACAAAGTTTCAGATTTATTTTCAGAAATAATGATAATAATAATCAGAAGAAAGTTAACTTATACAGCGGCATGTTCCAGACCTATAGGCAAGTTCATGGCGCTTTACAAAGAACACACGATACAGATATTAATAACATACCAGGGTTGTTCTGAAGGCGGCATTTTGTTCTTTGATCAAGAAGTTCATAGGTCGTTTAGACAAAGACAGAAAGGATCTATCAGTGATGGAAAACGTAGGTAAAATCGTAAGGGGACTGCTAGTATCCGCATGATCTCGCTTCAGAAAGAAATTACAATAAAATGTTAAAATAGATGACTGTTACAGAACCCCTCCTACGGCTGTTGGACGTTGGGTTTCAATGGGAAGAGTTCGACCTTCGTGCAAATGAAGAGGCCTATCAATGAGCTGATTACGGTTATAACCGGAGGGAAACTTCGTTGGACAAAACTTTTCACACCCAGCACATACCAGCAAATACCAACATTTCCAATTCCACCCGCAGTGAAATGTTATGGTGAAGCAGAGGCAAACTGTGCTAGTGGAGTGCACTTTTTTTCTGATGATGATTTGACATTAAACTCAATGTAAGATACTATTTGCCCAAACCTGGGGGAATACCCACCCTTCCTTCCTGTCGTCGAGATGAACGCATTTACCTTACGAACGCCTTAGCCAATGGGAGAGTGAGAACAGGTGTTAATTAACTTTCTGAATACACATGATGTTACGATTTTGCTCTCTTCCTGTACATGGGGGAGTTTGCTGGCACGTATCTCAAAACACAGGCAGGGTGTATTCATCCATATTTAGGGAAGTAGTAATTAGTACTGAACTTTACCCAGTAATAAAAAAAATTGCACCAGACTAAACTTGATTTTGCTGGTTCCATCCCATTGTTTATGGGAAATGTTCTATGGTGTAGCAGCGGTTAGTCTCAGTCGTGTCCTGGCATTCCGATGTCAGGTGGGAAAGTTCACCGGGTCACATTCAGGGCCACGACAGGGTTGTCATGTGTCTGTTAAAGCGAGAAAATAAACCGGAAACAGTTTGGGTTTTTTTTTTTCAAGCGTCATTAGCCTGTTGACATTGTCCTCGAACGATAGTAGCCTGATATAACATCACACGTCTGATTTTTTCAAAAGTGCTGACAAACTGAGTCACAGTGAATGACTGGGGGCTGGTATCAAAAACAAACTTTTCACTAGGCTTACATCGGGAGGTGGCTTTTTTCCTACCTTTGCTCCTTTAAAAATAAATGTCCGATGAGCAGTCTAGATGTCATACTTTATTCAATCTTCTCAATAAGAAAGAAAGAAAAACATCGTGTTTGTTTGAGCGTGTAACTAATAGAGGGAAACCGATCTTGTTAATGATGTTTACGTGTATTGTCACAAGGATACGTGTATTTATAATACGACCGTGCACGTGTTCGTGTGACGGGATGGAGAGAAGGATGACTTCGTGGTTTTTTTTTTCCTATTTTTATTTATTTGTATATTCTGTTACTGCGCTTTATCTTTGAATCTTTGAACGTTCTAGTGTTTATCTGTAAGGTATGGATTAACGAAATAAGCACAGAGTTAAAGGAAGAAACAAGCAGAGAGCTAAAGAAAGAAAACAACGAAACAAAAAAACAAAGAGTACAAAAAATAACAACAGAAAGATAAATTTAGAAGAGTAAGCGCATAACAACAAAGTACAAATAGCACGGAGGGAGAAAAGTTAACCATCACTTTTCCCTTTCCTTTCAACAATGCTTCTTTGTTTCAATAAATCAGACAAAATACGAAGCTAATCAGTGGCAGTTTCTTAAAAAAAAAAACTGAAGAAGGGAAAGGAACTTTCACTATTCCAGGTTCCGCTGCAGTATCCACCTGTTACACCTGACAGTCTTTGGTGCGCTTGGAAAGACATGATGTCTTTTGCTTTGCTTTGTTTTTGTTTTTTAATTAATTTTTTGTTTTGTTTTGGTTTTGGTTGCTTCAGACTCTATAGGCAGGTCTGAGACAGACTGTGTCAAGCCAGTAATCCCTCTGTAAAATTAGAAATATCAAATGACTAGCGCAGTCTGCGTTCCTAGGATCGTCATCTCTATCTGTATCGTGGTTAGCTTGTCAACATTTGGAGTTACCCTCCCTTCCCTTCTCCCAGCGAGAGCAACGTTTGCGAGGAAGGGAGAGAACTCGAGAACTCGCGATCTTTTCCACTTACACCTTCTGTATGGTGTCACAGTCGTGTTATTGGGATTCAAAAAAAAAAAAAAAAAACTTTCTAAAGTCTTCTTCAAGACTTCAGCCATTCGTTCCAGCCTTTTCTCTGCAAAAGATGTATAACAATATAGAACATCTCAATCACACAACGTTTTCTGTATTGACAGTTAGTATTCTGGGGCATTATAAAAATAAAATAACTAGACTTTATTCTCTCTTTCACTATTCCCCATCTCCCATCCCTGCTCAACCCCACCACAATACAAGATAATGGAAGGCACTCGTAGGTTATTGTCAATATGTCAGTAGTTGATGGACGTGTGTCACTTTTGACCCGCGTGTGTTGTCATAAATATCATAAACAACCGGGGACATGAACTCAGTATGACATGTGAACTTCATGTTAGATGAAAATCCCAAGTACAGTCTATAGACATAAAAATACGGCTACATACTTTTCCCTCTGTGTGCACATATGTACGTCGTGTTGTACGTACAGACGTGGGGATGGATGAATAGACGTACAAATAGGAAAATGCTCGCTACAAACTCATTACTAGAGAAACATAGTTTTGCGTTAAGTTTATTAAACAGGAAGCTAGGTTTTCCTTGTTAGTCTTATCGTTAAACAATATAATTTGTTGTTGTTGTTGTTGTTGTTGTTGTTGTTGTTGTTGTTGTTGTTGTCGGAAATTACGTTTCCGTTTTGCGCTTAATCTTCAAGAGGGTTTTCTTTTTTTCTAACACGGTTATACTGATCTTTGCTTTCAGATAGACAGTTGAAACGATGGGTTCATTGAATTCTATTCAGTGAGGCCCATTTCCACTCAGGAAATCACGCCGGAAGTGACGTGTGTGGGGTCAACATGTGGCTCCGGTACCCGTCGGACTCATCCTCCAGGACATGGCACCCGGCTGTTTCCACCCAACGTCACGAAGCTGGAGCCAGCGACTGACCAGAACGCCGAGCGGGGGATGGGAGTCCAATTTTCCGAAAACCATAAAATGTTAGGAGGTTCCGAGGCCACTGGTCTGGCTGCTAACAATATCTTTGTGACTGGATGTGAGCTGGTCAGACTGTTTCCACTAAACTGTGCAGGAAAAGATGAAAAAGGCTTTCGGTGTTGTTTTAGTAGAGCAAGTAAATAAGTGGCAAGCTGATTGTGTCTACTTTCGATTCCCTGTCATTCTGTTATCTGAAGTGTCCCCCCTCCCTTGTCTAATTTTTTTCGTTTTAAATACATTTGCCACTTCATGTGACTGATCAGGAACCTCACCCCCTCGCCCTGGCATCACACTCCCATCCTGAAATTTCCACTTTGGAGGAATCACTTTCCTTACAAACCAGAACAAAAAGACGCCGATCACAGATGATCGAAGTCTGCATTGGAAATCCTTCAATGTGTTGCTGCTTAGCTTCTTCAGTCCCAGACACAAGAGAAAGGGAGAGGAAGTCATATAACCAATGTGAAGGACACGTGCTGTGTAATATTTCTAGTCTTCCAGAATGCGATAACGAATATCCAAAAATGGAGGCTAGTGTTATACCTAGGTTCATGAATACTAAATACGCCAGTTACTCGAGTGCCTTACCAGAAAACCATGGACGAAAATGGATATATTTCCTGATTTCCATAAAACTCAATCTTTGCATGTGTGGAATGACTATATCACCATCGCACTTTGATTGGGATAATGCAATCAGCATGAACTCCATCCAGATGAGTCACGCGACATTTTACTGAAGTGACGCCATCAGTGGGTTGAACCCACGGTCATTATGTCACGTGACTTCTCCTTGTGGCATTTACCTTCATTACTGAAAATAGTTCTCTGCATTAAAGGAGGCAAAAGTTTTGATGCCTCAGCCCCCAGCTTCCTCCCCAAGATTGTTGTGAGATCCATGATGGCTGTCGTGAGTTCACCTTTATCTAATCCCGAAAAGCGATATTCTATATAAAAACAATTTTATTCGAAAATAATTTGAAAACAAACTATTGACGACAGCCCTGTGAAGGGAAAAACTCATCTTGTGTGCAGAAATTCGTTTTACGGTGTACTTCAGTCTGCCATGTTCATGATGGTCTTCTGACCTCCTTGTTAGTCCAGTTGTCTTCTGATCATTTATTTTAGATGATGCTTGATATAAATATGTCCATCAACAATCATACAGACTTTTTTTTTACACTAATTCTCTCATCTGAACGATTCTTGTGAGAAAAGTGTTTTTCTGTACAATAAATATGTGCCTTTGTGTATGTTCATCTTCGTGTGTGTGTACGTGTGAGACGGGTGGTTGAGGAGACCACGTGCATGCGTGTGTGTGGCTGATGGTGCACGATCCAAGCCCAACTGGTCTGATGAGATTCTTTCTTTATTTTGCCTTATTAATGTTTACGTATTGAAGGTGTTTTTGCCATTACTAACCAGCAACGACACTAGATGAAATGTTCCCATCCCTCCCCCACATTTCCTCAAGAAGACCTGGCTGAACCCAGTCAGTCTCTAAATTCACGTTTAGAGAAGTTGTTTGCTTTTACACAGGAAACAAATCCTGGAAAAGAGTTGTTTGTGATGATCATTTGTGCCCTCTGCCCCTGACTTGCTCAAAATGAAAGAAAGAAGGAAAGTTGTGCGTCTTTACGAGGGTTTTCATATTTTATTTACACACAAATAAGGTTTGAAAAAGGAATTTTTTCCAGAGAATGTTTTTGCTTACCACTGCAAATAAATATATTTAGGTTTCATAAATGTCCCTTTCAAGTTGCTTGCATGTACAACGAATACCCTAAATTTTATTAAATAAGAAACTAACCAAAGTGAAAATTAATCGATTATATTTATCAACATTTTAGTTAACGTGCTTCGTTTTAGCTTTCACAAACAAATGGTGAGCAAAACAATCCGAAAATAGGTGTTATAACCCAAGCCGGGTTACAAGTTAATACAGTATTTTATTTGCTCTTTTTTGTGTCCTAAGCTTTAATATATTACAATGCATTTTATTATTTGCGAGAGATTAAAATAAAATTACTTTGAAGGGAAATTGGAGACTGTCATTTCCCGCTGAACTCACCTCTTTTCTTGTTTTCTCTCTAAGAATTATTTTTCAAAGTTTCATTATCGCGAGTCCCATAATTAGAAATGTTTTAATATTACGAGCTCCGCACTCAGAAATGTATCTGTTTGCCAGGCTGAATCATGTACAATCAAATTAATTACTTACTGATGCCTACTCTCAACGAATGCATTATTTCTCTTTGTTAGTAACACGCTGCATGTAGGGTCAGCTGTACTTTATGTCTCCGTCGATACATTATTATGACAGTACATGACCCTGAGCTAAATATCATCTGATTTTATATGAACTGCGTGAATTTTTATATGAAATATACTGGCAGGATTGCTCCAATGATACAGAGAAAAGGGACCTAATAAGTGCCTTGATGTTCATTACAAATGATTCAGAGTATACAGAAATGCTGTACCCTTGACAGTTGATGCAGATGTAGACATGTTGTATCCTTCACGTGCATTAACAATAAGGCAAACTATTCAGACATGTTCTATCCTGTAATTTATTTTTACGCTGGATATTCAACGAGCAGTCTATGCGATTTTGTATTCATTGGAACATGCTAGTCTTCATGCAGTCCACGTGTCGGCAGATTGAAAACAGAACTATTCTGATATATCATAAATAAAATCACTATGTACTGCATTTTGTGTGAACCTGACTGGTTGCATTCATGTGCAGTTTGTTCACGGTGCGTGAACTTGACTGACTGTATGTGTGTGCGCGCGCGCGCGAGTATTCGTTATATATTAACCATATTGTATTAACTGACCATTGCACAGTCACACAAAATCAAGTTTACTTTACACTGCAGCTGATTTTTATTCAAGCAAAAATCTCTCTTTCTCTCTGTTATATAGACAGGCATGTAAATAGTTTTTACATCGTCCTTCTCTTACAAAAGATCTAGTAACAAGTACCTGTAAACATTCTTGATATTGCTAATGCTTAGTCACTTCAGTTCGTCCGAAGGCACACCTCTTTGCATGAGTAAAGCGGTAATTCTGGTGGTGTGTGTGCTGGCTGTGAAGAGACAGAACGACTGTGGAAAAAAATAAAGGGACATAAAAACAGTCAAATAACACAGCATGCAAAAAAGGATGAGTTCACTTTGGTGGAGAAAATAGTCCCAGACACTAAATAAACAAAGCAACGAATAAAACCCACGAACGGGAATTGAGAAGAGAGCGCGAGCAAGAAAGAAATAAAAAAAACCGTATTTTTTTTAACCACTAAAGCACAAAATCAGTCTGATGCTGTAAACATACCGATATACTAAAGCAGCAGTTTAGTAAGATCCGTAATGAGTAATAATAAGTAATGAGTCTTGGCGTTCATCGACAATGAAATGTATAATTAACAATGTGGAGAGAGAAAGAGAACTCATGGCAGAATTGTTCCAGCTGATTCTAGCAGCAGTAGGCAAATCTTAAAATTACGAATATGCCTTGCAGCTTGGGAGTACCAGGGGGGAGTAACTCGGTGCACAGGATCCAGTAGCGCGAGGTGTTGAACGGGGAAATTAAAACAGCAGGAATCCACTTTGCCCCCGCGCCGGTGCACACTTGTCATAAGTCATCATCTACCGATATGCCGGTGACTGCGGCAATGTAGGCCCTTTCCAAAAAGCGTCTCCCGGGGAAATGATTTAGCATCGCATGCAATCGCAGTGTTTCGTTTGTACCTGGATGGTAGAGGTGTATCCATATTATGTTTACCTTCCTGAAGGAGTATATAATTCTACAGCATCTATAACTGAACTTAATTCACCCAGAATCTCTGGGTCTCTCTCTCTCTTTTTTTCTTTTCTTTTTTTTTCGTTTTCTCTTCCCCTCCGGCTAAATTACAACTCCTTAGAGGTCGCGGTAGCACGGTGATCCAACACCGTTTAAAGCCAAATGATCTGGGGGGCAAGGCAAATTCGGCCATAATTCTCCAAAGCCTATCGGGAGTTGTCTCCCCTGCTGGCAGACTGCGTGTATCTGTCCTCACAAGGTGGGTGGCGCTAGTTACGCAGTTTTTTGCCAAAGATTATTGGCTCTGATTTGGCTTGTCTGTGTTCCTGATAGCGCAGAGGGAGGAAAACGAAAAGCCGACGGAGCGAATCTTCGCTGACTCCGTTCCGCAAAGTACAGACAAGGTTTCCGGTTTCCAGTGGGGGGTTGTTTCCCCTCCTCTAATTCCTCATTTTCGTGATTTAGCGCATGAAAGGTTGGTACGGTGTGCACCGAAGGAAAAAGTGAGTAGGTGCTGAGTTACTAAGGGAGGGAATCTTTTCAAGCATAGATGAAACGACCCCCACTTTGCGCTCCTTGCGATAACTTTATTCCCATTGGATTCCACATAAATATCCATAAACGATCCTGACGCTGTCCGTAAGGGAAGAAGCCAGACTTCGGATTCGTGTAGTTTAGAGAATGTGTGTGTGAGAGAGAAAGAGAGAGAGAGAAAGAGAGAGAGAGAGAGCGGAATTGGAAGGTGACCGTACATGAAACAGCGGGTATTCCTTTGACTCGTAGATTCTCCGTCCTGACATCTTGGCGTGTTAAAACGAAGAAAACCCATGGTAAAAATGGCGAAATGTCAGCGAAATCAAAATGTGTCTGCAATTTCAAAAAATCATCATGATTTTCTCTCCATCACATAAAAATCAAAGAAGCTTAACCATTATGGTGATAAGGGAAAATAATCAGCAGTTAATTGAAAAGTTGAAAGTGGTAATAGGGAGAGACCACAGGCAATGAAATAGTCCAACATGACTATCAAGAGATACCAGTAAGGAGTAAAGGAAAACAAAGATCACTAAATTAAAAAGAAAATAGATGATTTCAAAAGAAACGAAGTGGAAATGATGACCACATGAAACGGCCAGTCCACTGTTTTCTTCCTCTGTCCGCCTTGACCTGGGCGATGGTCTTCCTTCAGACTATCTTTGTGAATGACGGCCTGTGGACTATGTCGAGCCATCTGGCCAACCAGAAAAGCCTACGCCTCTATTCTGTTAACAGAAAAGTTACTGTTACTTTTCTGCTACCAAAGGGTTCTTGGTAGCCCACCAGGAAGGTGACCGTGTTTCTTACATTATGGTTAGTCTTGTATTCCAGGTAGGAGATTCGGAGAAATTTCCTAAGGCACCTGGTTTTTTCCTTTTCTTTGTATCAGCAGGCAGAGTCCATGGTTCGTGTTCATATAGCTGAGTGGGAACTACGTTCAGTTCTTGGTAGTAAATCTCGGTGTTACTGTGTCAAATCATGTTTAGTTTGGCTGTTGCTTCTGCCATTCAAGTACTATGAAGTCTTGAAGAAGGTTGACTACGAAATACAACACTGAATGGACTCACAATATGATCCAGAGGCAACATTGGGGTGCTGATATAACTGGCAAAATTCTAAGCACTTTCCCTGGACGTGAAAAAATTGGTATTGGCAGGTCTAGATCCATTGCCACCCCAAACAACACCCCTTTTAAAACTATGAAAAGTAGATTACCTACTTGCTATTCTAAATGGATGCATGAAAATGTGTTTAGCTTCTGAACTCAACAGCACATCATCCTGCATCCTTACTATCATCGTCGTCATCATATTCATCATCATTCTCAGTGTTTTCTTCTCCTCAACCTTTATTGCTCACTAGCCAATAAGATTTCTTTCCTGCTGCTCCCGCTACGAAAGAGCGATACACGCGAGATTTACAATTTGTTTTCACCGGGAAAGAGAACCATCACAAGATTTGTATTCATTTTTACGCCTTCTTTCAGCCTTATCTTGATCCACAGACTTAGTATATATACGCAAAGTCTATATTCGATATTCAGATCCGACAGATTTGTTATTTTTTAAAGATGAGCTTTCATGACATTTACTCTTATCACATTTTTATTCAGCTCGCAGTGCGTGCGAAATGAATGAATGAATGTTATGTGATGGCAGCGCGATTTTTTCTTTCTTTCTCCGTAATCGGACGGAGGACGTGAATCAGATTATGAATGTTCGCATGTGGAAAAGAGAAATGAGACAACAAGGAATGGGAAAGCGTGAGCAGTGAGGGGCTGGCGAACAAAGAGCAACCGAAGGTCGTGGACCTAAAGCGATGGCGTGATAGAAGTGGCGTCCTGTCGAGTACTGTCAGGAAAGGGAAGCAAACTTCATCAAAGGGAGCCAACTTCATCTGACTCTCCGCAGCCCTCCAGCTTTGTTCTCGAGATGAGCGGCTGCCTTTTCGTGTATAGCGCTTTCAGAAACTTTGGTCTTACCCGTGTAAACACCATTCTCGACAGAAGCTGCTGGGCGAGCGCAAGAGTCGACTCGGTGCAAGTCGTCCTGCCAACGCGCAGGCAATTACGAGTCGGCGCTGGCTTGGTGGAGCTCTCCATGTCATTAGGGCACAGATGCGCATGCGTGCTGAGCGTGGGCCGTGTCCTAACATGCCGCCACTTCACTAATATCCCATCTGTCTCGAGCCTCGCATGTTCGGCAGGCATCCGCATTCCCTGGCGTCAAGGCCTGAAGTCAGGCTGGTGAGGTCTACTCACCACGCGCCATTTTTCTTGCAGTCGTAGGCATGCGAGGCGCGGGGGTAGCGGAGGTGGAGGTTGGTAGTTAGGAGGACTATGGAGGACAATTAAATGGTCAGTTTGGTTAAGGTATTGTCTAACGATCAACTATAATTATCGGAAGAAGACCGATCGACCAATAGAACGCACGAACGAAGAAGTGGTGTACTGTGGTCGGTTCATTCTGCCTAAGACAGTATAAACTTCTTCTTTTCCATCTTAATGTCTGAAAAATTAGGTTTCCCTGCTGGTCTGAAAGAGCTATGAAACCATGTCCCTCGCTCTTTTGAGCCATGTAGAGCGTCCTGACCCGAGCATAGTGGACTGTGTACCTGCAACCACGTATCGCCTACCTTGACCACACGATAACAAACCTATACCTGTACAGCATAGAGTAAAAATAATAATTAAATTGAACATAAAAGCAAAAGGGGAAGACCATCAAAATTTGTCATCATATTTGTTTAGTTTCAGTACAGTTTATCAAATCTCACTAAAACCCGATGTCCAATGACTGATTCCTAATTTTAACATGTATATTTCCAATTTCTTAATTAGTTTATTTTTATAGTAACATTAGTTCTAATTAACCCAACCGTATCGGGGAGGTAGTGAAAGATAAACATGATTTTGTACAAATTTATATTTATATGACTCTACATAGACACACAGAGACCGTAAGACAGCTGACTGCGACGCTTCTAAAGAGGACTTCCCGCTGAGGTACACTAGAGAGTGCTTGAGAGACAACTAATGTTGTTTTCAAAATAATGCCATTTAATGCCAAGCCTTCCGAGTCGGCAGCAGGCAGTGAGCAGCGAGCTTCTGTCATGTAAGAATGCTATAAAGCGCGCCCGGGTGGGCGAAGAGAGACAGGGTAGCGCTGAGTCGAGTGTAAGTGAAGAAATTTGTTACCGTTTGAGTGCTCGTAGATTGTATTGCCAAACTCACACGACAGTAGTTTCTGAACACCGATATTTGTCTTCCTTCTCTCTTGCCTTATCGCTCACTACTCTTATCTTTCGTCTATTCGTCCGTCAGTCTGTCTGTCTTGCTTTGTCAGTTTGTTTTGATATATATATATGATCTAAAATTTATTTGTTATTTATTTTATTATTATTGGTATTAAAGTGTTTAGTGTCGGCGTAAATTAAGTCGAAAGGAAAGTAAAGGAAATACACAGCCGAAAGAAGAGAAATGAGTACAGGAGTCCAAGTGGAAACGTCGAATGAATGAGGGAAGGAGAAAAAAAAAACCAACAACAACGAACGACTAAAACCTGATTAAATTAATGTATAGAAAATTATTTTTATTGCCCCTATATTTTCGATAATTAAAACGTGTAAGTTGTTGAGTTCCTAATAATCCTGACCCGCATCCTGCTGAAGGAAAGAAAATTAAAAAAACACAAGAAGAAAGGAAAGCATTTGCAGTGCACCCGGTGTACCTGCCGCCCTCAGCCTTGTGTCAGCTGCCATGACATCACAGATGAGGTGGTTCTGCACGCGGGGCCGAAGATTATCTTTTCGTGACACGCTAATCCTTCCAATCCCACTAATCCTGCCACTGGCGGGCGCCAGCATCGCGAGGTACGACTGACATCTTGAACGTTTCACAGGAGCAGGCGGTGCTACAGTTGTGTCCTCCTGTATAGATGGTACCAAGAACTCTCTCCCCCTCTCTTTCTCACTCACTCTTTCCCTCTCTCTCTCCCCTCTCTCACTCACTCCCCCTCTCTCTTTGTTACTCTCTCTTTGTTACTCTCTCCCTCTCTCTCTCCCCCTATCTTTCCCTCCCTATCTTTACCTCCCTCTCTCTTCCTACCTCTCTCCGTTTCCCATACCCTCCTTCCCCTTCTCTTTACTCATAGACTTCGCAATTATACTTTGTTGTTTTAATAACTGAATAACCGTAAACTGAAATCAAACAGGAAATGTGCTAAACTTGAAAAACGCTGGCACCAATGGAACAGACGTTAAATATTACAACCTTCACTACTTCCTTGCAATTAAAGTGGCCGCTCCCCACTAGCAAAAACAATCTTCAGAGGAACTTGCAAAAAATCAACATTGTTTTGGTGTCAGTGAAGTAATCGCTCAAGCTCGGTAATCAGAGGGATTTTGTGACAAAGAAGAAAGCACCGAAAGCCTCTTTCTCGTTAATCTACTTCTTACCTAGTACTTGTTGTATCTTATCTACTTCTCGTCACTTATTTACTTCTTTTTATGTCAAACTTATTTTGCCAGAGACCTTCTCAGCTATCAGAGAAACCTGTTTTCTCAACTTCATGTGCTTTTATAAACACAACTTAAAATCATATTTTACAAGTATATTTGGGGGGCTTTTGTGGGAACAATATTCAATTAACACACTCATAAAGCCTCCTCTAGTCAAATTATATCAATGTCTTACTAGTTTGCTGTAACCAAGGTTTCTTATTGAAATATGAAATTATTTGAAGCAGAAGATTTTGCATAGTGATGAGATAAATGTGATATGAAATGACACAACGTTTCAACTTCTTTACTCAAAGATGAGAGATAAGGTAGTAGAGAAACAATGTATGTGCACTAGAAAGTGTATCAACACAACTTCATTTATTTTCATTTTTCTAATCGTTTAGAAGGTCGCAGTGTGTTTTTCGATCTTTTTAATTTGTTTGTCTCCTTCTGTATGCGTATTTTTATGCATTTATATATTTGTTTTCTCTAGAATATAAAGGTAGTGGAAGGTGATTGGTTTTTGTTTTTTATTGCTGTTGTTTTGTGTTGTTGTTGTTGTTGTTGTTGTTGTTGTTGTTGTTGTTTTGTTTGTTTTTAGGGGAGGAGGCGATAGTAAACTCCACGCTGACAGTGAACGACATTCACATTCTTGTCCCTCAGTATATTTTTCAGGGGACAGCTTGCTCCCCTTCGCCCTTCCCCCCAGGTTCCTACGCCCCTGATGGGGTATGTTTGCGCTCGCGCGTGCGCGTGTGTGCTTCTGTATTTGTATGTATGTGCGAATAGTTAGGTAGTTGTACTTTTTGTTTATATCTAGATAGCCGTATAACAGCTGAGATTCAAAAGAATATGCCCACAAATTATTTCTTATCGGAACATTCATTGCCGGCGTTTGTTTTTGGTGGTTCCTGCATGAACCCCTCTTGTCCGCTCCAAGACAAAGGGGTCGCCGTTAGTGGAGATCAAGAGAGGGCGTTGCGTGATTTTGTCAGAGATTTCGGTTTCCTGAAAGAGTACTTCAGTGAAGGGAAGCCAGCATTGAACGCGCCTGAGTGCACTATATTTACAATCTCCTTAATCCAGGCCAGTGTCCGCACTTACACCAATCTGTTTGATGCGTGGCGCATCCTCGGGTTATCCAAATAAGTCTGTTTTCGTTCCGTTTAAATCCGAGTCGATGTTTTCGGCCCACCCGACACAGGGGCAGGAAACGATAGCGTGCCTAGCGACGGCTGCGTGCACATGTCGTTGAGCTCGACGAGCGAAAGTCATCCCAGGAAAATACACAGCTCCTCGCCTCCACCTTCAAGTCCGCGGCTGGCGGCGAATCGTTGTCGTTCTTGCCGATTGGCAGATAAATAATCACCGTTTTAACGACGACAAACACGCCTTCTCGTTGTTTCTTGTGAAGTGGCCGCCATTTTGAAACGATGACACTGCCGGCAACTGAACACACCTGGAGGACGAAGTCATTCAGAGCAGGAGCGCCTCCGACAGACAGCTGAGAGGATCGGCAGCAGACTCTTCTCCGGCCAGGACAGTTTGTAGACCTGTCAATCTGTCATGAAGAGAGCTGGGGCTGGGGGCGTGGGCTGGAGGGGAACAGGAATTTAAACTGTTTGATTGACCGTCTCAAAAAAATGTTATAGTGTTACCTCTCACACATAGGTACACATCACCATTTTCTCTCTCTGGCTAGAATTTTTCAGCTGTAAATAAGAGCATGTAATATACAGCCCAGCCTGTCAGCCGAGGTACCGCCTGAATTCTTTACTTCTTTCTACCAACGGTTCCACTGTTTGTTCTTTGTTCATGGTGCCTGTACCCATGTTCCTAAACTGCAACGGTTCCTTAAAAAAAAAAAAAAAAGATTTAAACCCATTTCAAAGTTTATCTGTCTTAATCGTACTGAATGCAGTCTGTTCCCCATCGACACTGCACCTAGAGATGCAATAGTAGCAGGAGGAGTGCAAGGAGGGGATGGAAGCAAAAGATGGGATAGTTGTTGCTGTTGCTGTTGTTGTTGATGACGAAGATCATATTTAACAGCACTCGCAACATGTTTATTCTTAAGTTTTTCTTCTCACAAGCTTCAGGAACTTTGTCGAAATGCCTGTGTCTGCCACTAGACCAGAGATTCTCAACCTTATTCGCGACTGTACTTCCAAAGGATGAAAGCATGTCCGCGGGTACCCCTCGAACGTAAGCTCGCGCATAAAAGAACTTATTATCATATTCAAAGAATAATTATGTCGCTGCGTACCCCTGCATAACCATTGCCTTACCCCGAGGGGTACACGTACCACCGGTTAAGAACCGTTGCGCTAGACTGCCCTTGAGACACGAAACTCTGTGATGAGAAGTGAACTGTGAACGAGCTAAAAATTTGTAGATGGGAAAAAAATTCTTTTGAACACAGCTTCGTTTGCTGTCGTCGTACAAGTAATTTAGCTTTTTAATTACCGTATAAGTTTTCTTTTCATTTCCCCATGAAGTCAAAATGGGTGTAAGCACACACGGAGGACGCCCTGTGGCAGACCCGTTACGCAGATACCCTGTCTTTTCCAGGTTGAGCGTTTGAACAGAACTTTATTAGAGGAGAGTTAGCTGGAGGGGACGTAACCGCGCCATAACGACATCCCGTAAATCCGTCAGTGTTTCGCAAAGGAGGACACGGTCTGGCTAAGAAAAGCAAACAAGGGAGGAAAAAATAAAAGCACTCCTTTCGACGGTGGAAGGAGACTAGAGCTACAGTGCTGCTGGGACGGTTGTGAAAACAAGGCTGTGGAAAGCAAACACACTATGAAAACATGGAACAGATTTTTTCCCATCATCCCACTTGATGTAGTAAGTTATTTTTTGGTATCACGGAAATCTAACTTAACGTAGCTATAAAAAAACATTCCTTTTTGCAGTAGGAAGAATAATTAAAAAAACGAGAGGACTAGGAAACTTCAATGACTACAAAGTGCCTGCCTGACAGTTTTAGATTATTTTGTTTCTGCACTGAAAACCGCTCCCGTGACGACGAAATAATTTAACCATTTTCATATTATTTTCTAATAATCTCGTTTTCATTTTCTCACTCCCTCGTCTTCTCGACCACTGTCTGCCTAGCTGTTTGTCTATCTCTTTCATCTTTCCTTTCTGCCTGCCTTCCTTCCTTCTTTCCTCTGCCATTTAAAGGAAAGAATTATAAAGAAAAAATCGATTCTTTTCTCTTTTAACGTTTTTAATTTAGTTAACCAATATCTCTCAAGCACTTCTTGTCAACCTGATACAGCAGCAAAGAGTTTTCCACTTAACAGCTGGCCCACTTGGCAACTAGCAGACAGCTAGCCAAGCAGACGCTAGCCAATCCTCGTTTGAAGTAATTCACGGCAGGGTCGACACATTCGCACTGCAACAGTTTGCGCTGATTGTGGTTTAAATTTTTTACAAATCTGTCAGAAGTTTAAACCTGCTTTGATCTTGGAGCGAAACGTCCTCGGGCTGTCACTCGGCTTGGTTAGTCAAGCAGAAAAGCAACACGCAGGAAGACTTTTTAAGACTCCTCATCTATCCAGCTTTGCTAGCACCAGCTCATAAATTCACGGAGAGTTAAAAGTTTTGAAGCTGCTAACCGTTTCTGGGCTCGTAATGAGCAACTGTGGAAGCATGTCAGTCCACCCCGAGAGGCACACCCTACTGCTCTGTGAATGAGTAGTTGTTGGTCAGGCTTTTCTCTTTGGTAAGAGTTTGAATGTTATCAGTGTCTGTCTAAGTGTTTAAGTTCCTTTTAAGTTTTTGTTTATTCCACGAGGGAATTTCCAAACTGAGAATTGCACTCTATGGACTCTATAACTGCGATTTTGCTTTAAGTGTCTTAACATGCAATGAAAAGAAAGAGACTGCGATTTTTCCTGCTTCAATATTATCAACAACAACATTATTTAAGAAATTTAAAAAAAAAGTAATACTTAGGACATTAACAAAAATTTCATCTGTGTGCGCCTCAAAAATCTCATCATGTTAGAATGACACACCAGTGTTAATATACCTACAAGCAAAGTCACACAGCAAGTGGGAAAGAAAAGTAATGTTACCGGGCTACACACTTTACTACATCCCTCTTCAATTAATTCAGGGCAACATCCAATATTTCTTGGTTTAACATTTGCAGCGTGCAGCACATTATACAATTCAGGATGCTGATAACCAGGGTTTAAAAATGTGTTTATACAGATTCCTCGACTTTGATCAGATGAGAAGATACAGCGCCAGCTCCGCTGTGTTGTGGAAGCCACAAGAGAGATTAGCAGGCTAAACAACTTCTGTTTTCCTCTGGTGGGATTCCAACGGTGTGTCAATCACACCGCTCTGTCCTTTAATTAGGGTTATATCAGCCCCGCACTTGACAAGTGCCTCGGGATCTATAGCCTCCTTCTTTATCCGATCCCTGTTTGTTGGAGTGTTTCTTTGCGCGTGCGTCTGCTTCTTGTTAGCGCGTGCAGGAAGCATTCGTGCCGTCTCACAAGCTTCCGCTTAATCTGCGACTCGCATGTTTATAAACAGAAGATGCTCTGTTAGGAAGCAGCCGACCCGACTGTCATCATCGCCAGGGGAAAGAACTCCCGTCGCAGTTTTTGGCAACCGATAAACACCAATCAGCCACTATCGGGGCAAAGGTCGATCGGCCTGCGAAAAGTTCTCGGGAGTAAGATCACCCTCCAGCACCACCACCACCACCTCCTACCACCGCGACCACTAGGAGCGGGAGGATGAAGAGGGACTGGTGTTTCACGCCGTCAGCAGTGAAGTCTGTATCACAGTATCCTCCGTGCGGAGCGAAAGGAAACATCCAGGCCAACAGTTGACGTGTTTATCAACCATCTCCTGGCCAGGCCTTGGACAGAAGGAATGGCCTGTCGTGTGCTGCAAGTATTTTTCGGACAGGATAGACTCACACCACACAATCGTCTAAACGCGTGTGGAGGAACATAACAATTCTTTTGTTAAATATTTTTAATGACGATTATAATTATCCTCCAAGTCGACGTCATTATAGTATTTGTTTTCTTTCGCGCTTGCGTGTGTGTGTTTTTACCACGAAGGAAAAATTCGCTCTAATTTTAAAAAAATGGGAGAAGGACGGAGTACACTTCCAATTCCATAACATTTCAAGCTTTTTTTCTTCTCTCTCTCAAGGGCTACAAGAAGTTGAAGTATGTTTTACTTGCTTCAGCAAAAGTTCGCTCCCTTGCCTGACGGCGAGTTATCGCACGCAATCCGCTGCTGTCCTCATCGCCTGTCAACAACAGCAAGCCCTCAGCACTCGGGTACACATTTTATCTACTTTTATCGTGACACAATCAGGCTGACACATCGTGATGTGACGACAGGCAAAGCTCCAATACAAGTTCCTCAAACCAGATAGCGCTGGTGACAAACCAAGAAGAGATATAAACTAAATGATTGTTAAGATGTTCCTCTTTTGAAGAACGGGAATGGTATATTAGAAAGAAGAGTTTCTGAAGAAAAAAAAGTCTGCAGACAGGTGCACTGTTAAGAAAACTGAACAGGTGCACTTGCAGAGGGAAAAATCTCAAGTTTCAAATAGCTTTCAATGGCTTTCTCTTTCTCCTGAACACTCTGTACAAGTCCAGCAGACAGTCCACGATAAATATTTCATTAAATTTTCATTGATAGATTTTTGTCCATGTTCCGAAGAACAAAAAAATTCGAGATTCCATTTATTCAGGGTTTTTTTTTTTTCGCCTAATTCCTGCAACATTTTAAGCCAGTATAGATATCGGTCTTTTGTTGTTTCTTTCTCTTTCTCTCGTTCTTTTTGGAATGAATACCGGGGGGTTGTCATCAACATGCATGCATCAACATCTGCATGCAAGAAACAAAAGGATGTTGAAAGTGTCGTGTGATAGCTTTGTTCTGTCGCTCTTTATTTTGTGAATATTTTGTATCACATTAAGTTCATTTTAAAATAATAACTCCAAAAATATGAGTACATGATAATGCTTACTTTTCAGGATATCAACATTCAAACATCGATATTCTCACCTGTTACCAAGAAAGCAGAAGAAAATACCCGCTACAAAGGAGAGCTCCTTTATTTGTAAGTGGTATTTGTAATAGCGAGTGTGGCTCAGTTCAGTAAATCTATTGATATCTTTGAGTCAGATGAAGAAACAACTCAGGTTGTGTTCAAGAAGCGATGTTTGTCCAGAAAACGAAACAGCTGAATTTGGAATACAGCCGTGCATATTTAGACTTTATAAGTGACTGGATAGCAATCGCTTTTGAACTGTTTTGAGCAAATTCCTGCCTACCGTGTGGGAACGAAGTTCGTATGGCACTTTTGAACAAAGCAGAAATCTGTATATACAGATCACTAAACAATGTTAATCCACTGGCGTTGGTAATCAGTCTCTTTAGGAAATGACAATGAGAACAAACTTAATCTGAGTGTTGAAGTGAGCATTCAGCAACAGCACATTGTGACCTGGTCTGTTCTCTTTCATCGAGGATTGCATCTTTCTCTTCAAGTTCATGCAAACGACAATATTTTTAGAAATACCGTTCCTCACTTTCTGTTTTCTTGACAAATCCAAGAGTGATTAAGAGATAAACCTTAGTATAATATTTCTCGTGCCTTTTCGTCATAAAATACCACTGCAATATGTTTGTTAATACTTTATGCTCTGCTTCAAGCGATTTTTATTTTTTAGCTGAGCGCTCGGGTTAGCCTTTAAGTGTTCTGATGACGCTGTTAAAATGGTTGTCCCTGCATTTGTGATGCCCGGGTCGCGGCGCATGTGGCGCTCACCATTATGACCATTCGTCTGATGGTCACATGTATGTATTTGTACAAGAACATTTTTTTTTTTTAGAAACTGGATGCTACTGAAGGGCGCTTTAAGAAGTCCACAATCGTGGCAGCAGTTTACTCAAAAATTTAATAGATGCAAGTCGACAAATTTGAAAAATTTATATATATTCCCTGACCGCCCTGATGTAATGTATTCAAGCCACATTGTCATTCACTGAATAGTCCAATAGTTCCTCTATCTGTACTGCAAGGAAAGTGAGATTTTTTACTGCTTTAAAAATGATACAGTAGAGAGAACATAAAAGGAGGGCGTTGTACACTGCCAGTTCTTCTTTCAAATGCTAATCTATTACGAAAGATTATTTCATCCAATCAAAATTAAGGAGGTCTTCAGCGCGGAGGTTTCAAACGTGTGTCCTACTTCCGTCTTGATTTTCAAAATGAAAACACGATGCAGCGTCTCCTATATTTACTTTCTCTTATTATTTTTATCATTCTCATGCACAAGTGACGGCATGTTTGAATGGCTCTTTGGAAAGGAGAAGGCCGGCTCATCAGACAATGAAGCTGAAAACGGAAAGGAACCAATAATCCGGTTTGAAGTACTGTCCTCCGACGAAAAATTCCTCGACTTTGCAACAACTCTATCAGATCTGTCGCCACTGGATGCTTGCTATCACGTTGTAAGTGTGCATAAATTAAGAAAACAAAACGATTGATCGGAATGAATGAGCCATTGCTTGAATGGAAAAGAAATTGGTGAATGGCGTTTCGTGTACTTGTGTTGCAGTTAGGAGTAAGCGTCGATATTCGATAGTAAACTTTCTCATGCGAGTCCAGTCTTTTGTGTTAGCTTCCCTCCTCAGTGGTTACGATTACCGAGATCTCTGACGTGTTTGATGGTATTCCTTACTCTTTGATAAGTTCGCGAAAAGATTGCTTATGCTGTTTAATAAGTGAGACCATTCTCAGCAATTGTGAATAGATTTTGTAAAGGAAAACTCAACAGGTAGAATGGACACACTAACATTAATTTAAGTAGTTTAGTGCTTACACTTAAATTCCTTAATAGCAAAAATTTTTTTAAATGCATCAGTGGGTTGAGGAGGAGGAAGAGAAATGAACACACAAACTTTAATAACATTGTTAAATCTTCCTATTTCATTGGGGTATATTATATATTGTGTAAGGATTACACCAAAAGTATCTCTAGATGCCTTAAAAAGCCTAGATGTTTGCAAAGTTTGGAATATTTATCTGTATGTGTGTTTGTATGTATGTATATAACAGTTAATGTTAAACTGTGTCGGCACAAATTGCAAGTATTTCTTTTGTCAGGTAATATACCAGCTGAAGAAACAATGTGGAGAACTATCAGAAGAGGAGCTGGGAAAACTGTCAGTAAAGCTGCTAAACTGTCAGTCAGAAGTGGAGCATCGCCCTATCTTCAAATGTTCAAACAGCATGGTATGCTACTGCTCAAGAGTTATAATCATTTATTTCTTCTTTTTTCCTTTTTTATTCATAGTGAATTGAAAGTCAGCGATTGAGATACAAGCATGCTGATATAATTTCCTCTTATCCTTACACTTACAGACACTGGCAGAGTGTACCAAAGATATGGATGCTGTGACATGGAACACATACCAGATTGTAGGCAATCGAGCCCGAGCTATGTGTTATGCTACTCAACAGCTCCAGTTTCGGCGTCTAACAGAAAAATCTGTCAATCAGTTGGCAGCAGCAACTGTTACTCAACTAGAAGCTATGGAAGAACTTAAAGTAAGTAAATCTTGATTCTGAGCAGGTGTATATGTGTAGGCATGCTCTTGCATATGATTGTTTGTATGCCAAAAAGTGTGTGCATTTATACATGCATCTTAATAATGTTAAACTTAAAAGTGCCGCATCCCTAATGGGCAATTGCATGTCCTGTTACTAAGAATGAAATACGTGCAAAATAAGCTAATGGAATGAAGATGGTCCTGATTTTTTGACCAAGATGTTGATGGATCACCATTTAGATCTACAGATAATACAGTCATTTGTCAAAATCAGAATAGAACGATCAAGAATGAAGATAAAATCTCTGTGAGATTACTGGTATCAATGATCACCAAGCTGAGAGAAATTGTGAATGTCAAAACATACAACTGCTTGGTGATGTTGCAAAGATGATGACAAAGAAACTGTGATGACATTAGTTAAAGAAGACTGTCCAAAGAAACTTGAAATAAGTATGTGAAGAACGAAAGGCCATAGGTGAGTAAACAGCACGATGCTTAGAACGCCATCATAAAGTGTCAGTCAAAACAGTGGCACTACAGCCACAACAAACCAAAGTAGAAAAGCCAAACAGCAGAAACCTTATCCTCTCAAACCTGTTAGACTAAGGGACACCACTCTCAATTCAATGTGATCAGTAATAATAGAGCTTAAGATATTAAATTTCTTGCATGTATGTGTGCTATGTATTTTATGTGATAAGTAGCTATTGGCTAGGACCTGGCACACAAAATTATTAATAATAATATCAGTAGTATTATTATATGCCCAGCATGGCTGCTTGTGTGCTTCATTTTCATTTATTAAAAAAGATATTTATCAATGTATGCATATTATCCTGTTAATGCAGAAAGGAAAATATCTTACCATGTATTAAACTTTGCTAGAATGGGCAAGAACATTTGCACACCATTACCTCAGAGACTGTAAGACGGCTTTTTGAGAGTCAGCAAGAGCTCCTGGTCACACAAGAGAAACTTCGATCAGGACAAGCTGATGTTTTTGCATCTGTTGCTGACAATCTCATGCAGCTTCAGCAAGAGAAATCCCTCATTGCTTCTGGCAACCAGCAACTGGCCCAGCTGGCTGAGAAGATACGTAATGAACTCAGTGAGTGATATGTTGTTAGTCTTAATCCTAATGGTAAAATAACAGAGAAAGGCCACCTTTGAATGAACTGAGCATTTTGAGTTCTAAAAAATGCTTTCTAAAAAAACAAAAATATTTAGGGGCATTATTTGTCTAAGACTCTCTTCAGTTCAAGGAAAATATTTCAGTTTAAATCTCTCACTGAAGTTTACTGCTATCAAGCCTTTTTGCCTTTTTTCGTAAAATATTCAGATGTTCCATCTTTAAAAAAAACACAGGCTCCTCAAAGAAATTAGATTCATTATTCTGAAGTTGTGGATTGAGCAAAATTTATTATTTTTCTTGTGCATATCTTTTGATTGACATCTTGCCCTAAATGCAGAGGAAAATAAATGTTTGAATGTTGAACTTAGCACAGGGCAGAAAAGAATGGTTCAAACAAAAAAAGGAAGGTTAGGAGCACATGCAGTACCATCTACACTAGTGGTCATTCCTTGCCAGTTGCTTTCATCTGGCCCAACATCACCTCCCTCTGCAGAATATTATCCATTCTTTCCTGACAGAAATTGAAAGTTTGGCCTTTAAATCTTGTTGTCATGCTCAAGACAGAGGATGCCGGTCATGACTAAAATGCTGTTTCCAAACTATCCACCTTCATAGTTTTAATTCACTGAGAACAGGCAAGTATCAACACAGAAATGTGACAGAGACTTTAGCACACTCTTGTTTATTTTAGATTCAACAGCACAGTTAATCAAGAAACAAGGAGCTGCACAGCAGTTAAAAAATGAGGACATCTTACGGGATCTGAAACTGATCCACTCACAAGCATCTGATGCTTTGGCTCGTCTAGGTAAATTTGGCAGGTCTATTATTTAACTTATTATTGGTTTGTGTGTGTATGTGGATCATCCTTTTGTATTTTTAAACCAATTTATATGAGAAAATATGCTATTTTGAGGAGTGCTTTAAGATGAGAAACAAGAGGACGTGGATTTAATTCTGATTGAAACTGCTTATGAAGGCACACTTGAATCTGGCAAGCCGTTAAAAGGAACAAAATAATGGGGGTTGCATTCCATTTCCAATAATTTGGATTTTGCTGCAGATGCCAGTAGCCATCGTTTGCTGTCCCATCATAAGATCCTACAAAAACAGCAAAAAGCAGTGTTTGCCAATCTTCAAAGGATCAACTCATCTGTTACATATGTCTTGGAAGCTGTGAGCAATTTCCAGAGCAAGATGGAAAACCGCATTGCATGGATCACACAACTGATTGGTGGTGCAGGTAGGAGGAATTGGGTTGTTGATTCGAAAGTGTTGGCGTTAAGAGAGGTAATAGGTGGTGCAGGTATGAGACATTTGGTAATTGGCTTGAAAAGGCTGTTTTTAATCTAAGAAAGAAGGAACCTGTTGTAACTGTGTGTATGTATGTTTATGTTTTCATTGAGAATAGGACAGTTGTGTCTTGTTTAGAAAACACTCTGTGACATCTGCAAAATACCATCAGTTGTTTTAAAACAAAGGACTTATTTTACAAAATGCTCGTTTGTCAGTTTTTTATGTTTTTAGCTGTCTCTGCTTATTTTCCTGTCTACCCTAAAGTTTTAGCATGTCATACAGTCACTAAATATTTTGTTTGCATCTTGTTATGGTACAGATGACAAGCTGGACATTCTTCAGTGCTGTGTACTGCACATAGCATATTTATTACTGATGATGATTACTGCTGCATTCTTACATACACCTCTGGTTGGTCGTGTGGTGCTCATAATGGTGGTGTTGTCTAACATGGCAGCACATTTGGTCCACAACAGCAGCTTGGACTTTGCAGGGCTAACAGCTCTCGTGGCATCTGTAATGATGAGCAAGTGTATTTCCTGGTCTTGACAAATTAATTATTTATTATTCAGGAATGCTTTGATTTGTAACAGTCCTGCATCTTTTTTATATTTTATATCGCAAAGGTGACTATTGGGATATGACTAAAGAATTTAAGGTTAGATTGTTAGACTTTATGAGATATCCCTGTGTTCTCCACAGGTTTGTGGCTCCTTCGGTTTTTAAAAACAGTTGGTCATCAGAGAAATAGAGGCATTGTTGGAGCACTTGTTGCACGAGAGTCATGTCCCTTGACGCCAACAGAAGTGCGTCAGCTGTTAACTACTTTGCAAAGGCTTGCTGAAACAGGTAGGTGTTTGATCACTAGGTCAAGTTTTCTAGTTTTGGGTTTACACACACATATGTAGAACCAAGGAACTAGATGGGCAGCAGTTACAGTTTGTATCTTTTCTGCCCTCACCTTGATCTCTAATCTTCGTGATATAGGATCTCAGGGAGTTTTATGATGATGATGTCAGGCTGTGGGTTTTGTAGGTTTTTATTAACATGCTATGGCCGCCAGCAAACTGAGGTGATCATTGGAGGTTTAGAAGTATAGTGCAATGTACTGTGTTAACCAGGTAAAAACTTGATAGCATCCAGGTAGTGGCAATTCCAAGTTTGGTGGCACCATTGTCTGAGAGAGTCATGTGATTATCTAGGCTAGACCAGTATCTAGCTTAGAGCAGTGGCTCTCAAAGTATGGTCCGCACGTGTAAGTCAGGTGGTCCACAGCTGACATCATATGTCAGCAAAGTGATGTTTAAATCGCCAGATACGCTAATAAATCTACTATTGATTTCACACAAGTTTTAATTTTATTGATGCTCATTTGCATAAAACACTTGCTTATCAATTAAGTCTTTATATCACAGCACAAGCATTGTGTCATTTAACCGTGTCATCCGTTACCCTTAGTAATGTAGTGCACATCCTTACTTTTAACTTTTAGGTGTACTTTGTGAAGTAATTTTATGTAAACTTATTAAACTTCAACTGTATAACGCCACTTCCTCCCAGCAGTTATCATCACAGTGAGAATTGGTGATGCTTAAAGTGTTGAAGTGGGAATGAAGTATTAACCATACCAACGGGGAAACAATATTTTTGAATGGGATTTTGGGGGAGGAAGCTTGAAAATGTTTGCTGGGAATCAAGGCCCCAGGTGAACCATTGATGTATCCTTGGCAATCATATGTATATATATGGGTATATCCATATATAACTCCACAGTTTCCTTTAATGACAGGATTGTGTGTGAGTATGCACAATAGCAACTCTTTTAGATTGATAAAAGAAATATATTTTGGAAAGCTCTATTGGCTTTAATGACTTAAATTATTTTTAAATTGGTCAGTTAAGTTATAGATAAGTATTGTGCCAATGGGCACATAAAAGAAGATAGTTTTTATAGCTGACAATACCCCAAGGACATACTCATAAAGGACCCTATATCAAGCGAAGTAGGTAAAAGGTAAAAGTCATCCCTTGAAATTTTTAGGTCACTGGGGAGTGAGATCACTTTTCTCAGGTGCCTATTTCCTCTTCCTCGCTGCCTTACCTCCCCCACCCTCTTTGGAATCAGGTACCCATTTGGGCCACCTGGGTTGACTAAAGGAAGTTTGCTGCACTGCAGGGGTATCGAACTGGTGCACCTCTCACTTCGGTCACCAATGCTCTAACCACTTGGCTATCTGCTTCCCCTATGGTGAGAAGTGCTGACAGACAAATTTTCTGCTACAACAAAGCTTTTGCTTATGCTATGGGCATAAAGAGGAAAAGCAGATAAGCTCTTGTGTTGGCTGCCGTCAGTTTATTCTATAAATGGTCCTTGCCTTCATGTATCTGTAGTGAAGCCTGAGCACTTTTATTTGTATCTTTAATTAGAGCTTTGAATGAAAATCTACATATGTATTAAAAAAACCAACCTCATACCCTACCTGAAAAATTCCTTGCAGATGAATTAGCATCCATATTTGAATTATATCTGTTTTATTAGTGCACGTGAGCCTTGGTACAACAGAAACTTTGGGAAATGGAAATGTTCCAAGAGACACAGTGCTGCCCAACACTGCATTACACCATGACAGCACCGTGAGAACACCACCTACAGTCCAGAATAGTCCTGGTCCTTCTGGAGATGCATTACAGGTGACTACAATAAGATGTATATATTCCTAGTAAATTATTATTTTTAGTTTTCTTTCAGCACTTTTTTTTCCCTTTAAGTTAAATTTCCGAAAGGCATCAGAGATAGCATGGTGACATCGCTTTAGTGAAATATACAAGCAGATTAGATGCACTTTAAGATGGGTACATAAAAAAAAGGTAGAAGTCCTTTTCAAAATAACAAAATTGTCTACCAAGTTTAACATTTTCAAGCGTCAGTAATTTTTACCTTATAGCACCGAGCAAAAAAATTAAATGAAGAAATAAGGAAAGAAACAAGAAACTGTGGACCTCTTCTCGGAACGTTTTTTAACTATGAATTACCTCCCTTGAAGCGGTAAACTACGCAAGCAGTCGGGTTATTTTGTTATGTTTGAAAGAAGGTATGATTCAATCGATCTAGATTGGACCATGTTTGATACAGTTGCCAATTACTTTACTACAAAAGCCATTACAACATAATGATAATATTTGAATTCTTATATATGTGCTAAATAAAATATTTATTTAGTTGGCCCTTTACATTTACATACTGTGTAAATATTTTTTTTATTTTCTGCCTTTTGACCTTATTTTATGACAGTAGATCTCCATTAAGCTAGTGTCTCTTATTTGCAAATATATTTCTTGTAAGTTACATCATTTAAAAGAAATTCTCCTTAAAGTTGTGTCAGTTATGGTTATCTTTACTGTAGTTTTATAGACGCAACTATTTGAAAACAATGTACTTTGGTGCCATCACTAGGCTTATAGGTTTCAAATGCCTGTTTTCCTTGTGAACAGTTAAAATCATTATTTTCATGGTCTAAAATAATTTTTTATTACATGGCAAATTTCCATTTTGAATAATTCAATTTTTTTTTTTAACTATAAAACCAAAGTGTTTTCAAATAGTTACACATGCCAGTACATTTTAAATCACAGAAGCAAACTTGCACTGCCATTAACATGAAAATGGTGGCTACAGAAGAGTGCATGAATAAGCAATTTGAGCAACATGTCACACATTACTGGTTTGTTGGTAAGACCATTCTTAAAAGCCCATCAACAGAAAAAAAATATTTCTGGTGTACAGACGTTATTGGGCGTGCAGAACATACTGCGGTCCAGATTCGCAGCAGGAGATGGACGTTCTGAACGATCATCCAGAGCCTCCACCCCTTCCCACATTTCTGATTCTCGCTATTCACGGTAAGTATGGAAAAACATCAACATAAAGATGTATAATACTTTATATGTCAATATTTTTGTTGTAACCCAGCTGTCTTAATGGTTGAAACCAACAACACACAATATTCTGTTCTTCTAGAAAACAAAAAAGTTACAAATACATTTTGTGCTGATGTCACAGGAGTTCCACGCCATCAATGACATCTCGTTGTTTGGGACGCACCGTTGCAGGAACCCAGTGTAGATTATCTGCTACACCTGGCTCTGATTACTGCCGACGCCATTTCCCGGGGTCTTGAAATCTGCTTCCCTGTGTTCTCAAGTTAGCCATGTTAAAAGATATTGGTTAAAAAAAAATGGGCATTAACATAGAAATGATGTCAGCCTTGCAGGCCTGACAACTCCCTTGGTGGTTCTATGCTTTACTCATTTTTTTTTTAATTTGTAAAAAGAAGATTCATCAGCTTTCTACCACACTTTTAATTTTGTTTGTTTGATGACCATTCTGTTTTTAAGTTGCCATCTACTCTCATCTAACAAGACTGTTTTTTATCCAAACCTTTGTCTTTGTCACTGTTCTGAAGATGGATTGGTCAAGATGTTTTCAGAGAGAGAGACAGATGGGATGTTCTGAAAGACAATGGTTGTGGTTTTGGATGTGTGTATTAAAAGCTGGGTTAACAGATTTAAGGAATCCGAGGGAAGATCGCTGTATATATCTTTTTCCCTGTTGTTTGATGCTCTTCATCAACCCTGAAATGGTTGTCCAAAGAAAAGTGATATCCCAGAAGGCTTAATATGTTTTGCAGCTTGATGAAGCTGATTTTTTTCTTGATGAAAATATAACATGTCTATCACATTATTACAATTGTTAATAGAAATATAAAATGTCTATCACGTTATTACAATTGTTGATAGAAATATAAAATGTCTATCATATTACTACTGTTGTTAATGTCAAGTTGTATCTACGCTTTGTACATAATTACAAATGATATACCACAAACTCAGCACTCTCTTCAATTTGGGATGGTAAGGTTATGTGAGCATTGAAGTATATTTGGTCACAAAATATGAACATTAAAGCAGTGTGATAATTTTTTTTTTTATGGATATGCAACACAAAAGTTTTATATTACCAGTCTGGTAACAGATATCACAGAAAAGTAAAAGACAGATGCTAGTTGTTCTGTTTACTATTAGCATCTACCACAAAGAAATGATAATTATAAAGTCATTCTTTTTCATGTAGATCAGCCAGTGTCATCTAAGTGTTGTTTCAAAAAGTGTGGCTTCTGTTTTAGCTGTTGGTACTTCTTTGCTAAATCTGTCCATTTGATTTTACTGTGTTTATGTGCAAATTGTACAATGTCTCATCCATGTTACTCTATTTCTTTCCTATGTCTTGGCCAAAGTGCTTGACTTTTTGCTGAAGCATTTTCAGGAAGGCTGTTTGGTTCATGTTGCTTCTCAGATAATGTTATCAAGTAGTTATAATGAAACTGGTGAGGGGTAAGGTGCGTGATGTTTTAAAACTTTTGTCAGCTGTTTGACCCTACTGACATAAAAATAAGAGATCAACACTTGTGCTGTTTGGACCAGACCGCATGATAGAGATTGTATTTGAGCAATAACACTAACCACTTGATCGGGATCAAGATATTAAATATTTCAACAGTGTGGCCAGTTGTTATTGCCAGTGTAAACATGTGAAAAAGATGAGAAAGTGCATGTTGATAATGTGTCACATTTGTTTTATTTATGCTGCTTCATTTATTGCAGCTCTCAGGAATGTAATTTTGATTTAAAAAAAAAAAAGAAATTGCACTTAAAGGGCATTTGATGCAGTGGAAACTGCAGGCTTTGTGCATTTGTTATTTTTTTGTTTTTTTTTAAGATAGTTTCTCTCATTGTAATTTCCACAAAAAAATGCATTAGTTGCGACACAAAAACAGGGTTTCAAGTTTTTGTTTACATTTCTGCTCTGTTGTTGTTGGCTGTCACTTATGCTGTTAAAGAGACATCAGCAATCAAATGATCTGAATTATAATGTTTGTATTTTATAAAGATAAGTCAGAAACATGCCTGGTATTTTTTCTTTCTTATCCCATTTTTAATATAGGGTGGTAAGGCGTAGTCTTTTAATTTCTTTTATATTATAAATAGAATCAGTTGAAAAATAAAGGTTCTCACTAAATTCATTATGGAAGAATAGTGCATTGTTTCATTTAAATGAAAGGGGCTTCATGTAACAGCAAAACTACTGAGATGTGACTAAGACAATTTCTTTTAAGTTTGTTGTACAAAGCATGCCAGAAAATATTTTCTTGGTGGCTGCTCTTTTAGAGGTCAAAGGCCAAAGAAGACAAAGGACATATAGCTCAAAAGGCTGATGTGAGCTCATTCTGGATGAAATTGATGTGACTGATCTATAGTTATGAAGATGTTTGCATCTATGGGTGCGAATTGTTTAGGATAAGTTTAAAATGCCAGACGCTGGTAGTCCCTTCAACTTGCTGCAAAATGCTGCTTCATATGGGAAAACTAACAGCTGCTCAGTCTTAGTTCTTGGTCACATTTGAAAAGATTTGTTTAATGTATGAGTTTATAAATCAAGTATTGGGAAAAGTTCTTAATGCATTTTATTATTTAATATTAAAGAATACTTGTGCAAAGAAACTTATATATTGTTTTGTATTTATTGCTGGTTGCTTTTGATGAAGTATTGATCATTACAATGAATTGTATGTATTATGGCTAAAAGTTGTTCTGGTACACAGGGTTCCCAGGTCCTTGCAAGGTCCTTTTAAGTCCTTTTATATTGAATTTTCGCCAAAAGGCCTTTTAAGTCCTTTTATTTGCCATGCGGTCCTTTCAAATTCTCACACAGGTCCTTACATTTTCTCTGTGACCCTTTTAAGTCCTTTTATCGATAAAATATTACAACAAATTTATTTCCGGAGTAGACTTTGGCGCAAAATACCGACGATTTTTCGCTGCATTGCTATTTTAATCACATGACTACCCAGTCTCGCTCGCGCGGGAACGTCCGTTTCGGCCTTTCGCGAGTTCACTCTCGTCGTGTCGACCACATTTCTTTGTCTGCTTAACAATTTGAAAGATGCCGGGGAAGTGCTCTTTCAGGAGAAGTGGCTAAAGGAAGACAAGTATAAAGATTGGTTAATAAAAGACTCGAGCAATAAACATTTGGCACGATGTGCTGCCTGCAAAATATCTCTGAATCTTTCATCAATGGGCGAAAGTGTTCTGAAACAGCACATGGTTACCGAAAGACACCAAAGGCAAATAAAAGTATTTCTGAAAGATGCGCGCTTTTGTGTAACTGATTACTTTCGTCATCGAGAACATCCACAGCCCGCTCAAAATCAGACGGCACCGACCAGCTCTGCAAGTGTGTCCAGTAAGTTGACAATTATTTATCTTTAGCGATTCATTTAGTTAACGATGTGGGTACTTAGAAAACACATTAAATTAAAGCGTGCATAACATTTTGCGGTTTTTTCCACTCTTTATTAAGCCTATCGTCTAATTTACGGTGAAGCAATAGCTTAAAGATCAGTAAATAGCAAAGAATTATTTAAATTAAAAAGTTGAGATTTCATTTTCTCATGATTCGAACTACAAATAGAGTTTTATACAATCACGAATCTTACTACAGCTTTGCTGCAGAAAATTGATCTGAATTTTTGGCATCTGATCAGAAAGATTAAAAAGAAAGTATAATTAATAATGTATGCTTATTATCCTATTTTACCAGCAAATACATTATTTTTTGGATTTTTAAAATCAAACAATTTAACATTAAAGCTAAATCAGTTAGCTGAAAATAACTTTCATTTTCAACTATGCTGCCATCTTTATACTTTAACTTAGTTTAGTATTATTTATATTATCATGTCATTAATTATTGCTTTTTGAAACCTGTCTTTATTCAGACAGAACATAATGTTTACAGACATAATGGTAACTTAAATGTTTTCTTTGAATAGGTTTCGTGATGAGCAATGAACGATTGAAGGCAGAGATCCTGTGGACTCTCAAGATTGTGGAATCACACTACAGTTTCAGATCTGCTGAAAAGTCTGCTGAACTGTTTCGACTTATGTTCCCAGACAGCCAAGTAGCTGCAGAATTTAAGTGCGGTCAAAACAAAAGCCAGTTATCTAACTTCATTTGGGCTTGCTCCTCACTTTTCGAAATTGCTTCTGGACTGTGTAAATTCGTCGCCTGAGTATGTTCTTTTGTTTGATGAATCTTCTAACCATAAGACTCAAACTAAACAGCTGGATTTCCATGTTCGTTACTGGAGTGACAATGCTGTAAGGACTCATTACCTGACCTCGGAATTTTTGGGTCATTCCGCGGCCATAGACCTTCAACAAAAGTTCAGTAAGGTAATTAGCGAATCAAACTTCAAGCAAGCTAATTTACTTCAAATTTCTATGGATGGACCTTCTGTAAACCTAAACCTTCTTGAGAAAATTAATAACGACATGATTACCAATCACAATGTTGGTTTGTTAAATGTGGGCAGCTGTGGACTCCATGTTATGCACAATGCATTTAGGCGTGGGTGCGAGGCTTCTCAATGGGAGCTTGAGTCATTTCTTACATCTGCTTATATCTTGTTCAGAGACAGCCCAGCCAGAAGAGAAGATTATATAAAAGTAACTGGTTCCACATCTTTTCCAGCCAAGTTCTGTGCTCACCGATGGCTTGAAAACAATTCTGTTGCTGAAAAAGCAATTGTTATGCTTCCATACTTGGAAAAATTTGTCAAAGCTGCAATGGAGAAAAAAATAACATTGCCAAAGAACAAATCTTTTGATATTGTAAAAGCTGGAGTCTTATCTACCCTTTGCTTTCATGTCGTCTGGCTTTCTTTAGTTTAATTGCCAGTATACTTGAACCTTTTTTGAGAAAATACCAAGCTGATCAGCCTCTTCTTCCTTTCCTTTGTTTAGACTTACATGACATTATGAAAAATCTGATGCACAAATTTATCAAGTCAAATGTACTTAATAAATGTGAAACTGCCCTCCAACTTGTGCAGGTTGATATATGCAACAGTTCTAACCATGTCAATCTGAGCATGATCGAACTTGGCTTCAGGTTGATAGACTACTGGCTGTAGCTAAGAAACAGTCATCAGTAAACGATGGAACTCTCATGGCCTTCAGAGCTGAATGCAGAGATTTTTTGAAAGCAGTTGTTCTAAAATTGCAGGATAAATCTCCACTGAAGTACACCCTAGTGAGAAACATAACTTTCTTAAACCCAAAGACCATGGGGAAAAAGACAAATCAATACAAAAAATGAAAAAGGTTTTGTTGTATTGCCAAGGTGTGAAAGGTTTGATGATGTGACTTGTGACAAGGTATTGTCAGAGTTCCGTAATTTTCTTGACAGTTCTGCAGGTGAGTGTGGTAGTAAGGCTTTTGACCCTATGACACAAAGACTGGATAGTTGGTTTTATGATGCCCTTGCTGGAAAAGCAGAGTTTCAGGTGTTGTGGTCTGTTGTCAGACAGTTACTCCTACTCTCTCATGGTCAAGCTACAGTGGAAAGAGGATTTTCATTCAACAAAGAAACAGTAGCTGACAATCTTAGTCAGACTGCACTAAAAGCACGCAGAGTAATTCTTGATCATATTCACAGTGTGGGAGGGGTGGAAAATGTTGAGATCTCCAAACCACTGATGATATCCGCTTCTAGTGCCTATGGCAGGTATGAACGTTACCTCTCTGAGCAGAAGCAGCAGAAGGAAACAGAAGAAAAGCAGGTCCACAGAAAGAGATTAGGAGATGAGCTGGTAATACTCACAAAAAGGCTAAAGACCACCAGTGCCGAAGAACGACACCTGCTGGAACTGGCTGACAGACATAGTTTCCAGGCTGAAGAGCAAAAAAGTTTTTTCACTTATTGAAAGATCTAACAACATGCGTTTGTTAGCCAAAGACAAGAAGAAGGAGATAACAAGATTCAGTCAGACATTGATAGATTACAGGAAGAAATTAAAAGGTGTTGAATTGTGACATTCAGAATTAATGTTTATTTCAGTTTAAATAAGCCTGCACAATTCTGTACATGTATGCTATGGAACATGTTAAAAAACCAGAACTATTTAGAGGAAATTAGGTTGTGTAAAGAAATTGTATTGTTTAGTATTGGTAAAGCTGTAGGGGTGACAAAGAATTGAATTTCATCAATGAAACTTTTGCTTATAGTAGATGGATTGCTTTGTCATTTTGTAATCTTAATCTTATGTGTATTAGTATATCATGCTGTTTATGTATATGTTTGCATGTGTTACATGTATGTGTAATAAGAATGCTTAAATAATATCTCAAGGTTAAAAATAAATGGGCTGTAATGCTTGACAGTTTCGACTCATTCCATCTTTGGTTTAGCATTAGGATCACACTCTTTTCATTCCTCATCTGATCCTCCAGTCCTTGGCATTCCTTGTAGTCACAAGAAAATGTTTGGTCTACACATCTGTACAACACTAGTTGCCCTTCCGTATTCGCAAAAAACGCTCTTTTTTTCAAAAGTTCTTTAGAAACTTACTCTTTCTTGAACTTTGATCTTCTAGTACTACTGTGCATAGCTCTATTTCTATCTCTCTCTTCCCATTAGAGTGTGTGTGCGAGAGAGAGACACGTGAACTGACTTTTGTATTACACCAAAGAATGGCTTTCAGGTTTTGCAATTATTATTACTTAGATTTCTAGAAAACTTGGAACATTAACGGTGTATGTTATCAGCGCGCTAAGGACACTTTTTAAGTTATCTAATCTAAATATGGCAGACAGGCATCAAAATTAACTCTTTGATTATTTATTACTAGAAATACATGTATTTGAGAACATAGAGAAGACCACAGATTCATAAATAATACATCTTTCCGACCACACAAGAGAAAAACTTAAGCATTGATGACTGTCACTTAGGTCCTTTCGAATGCATGAAAGGTCCTTTTAAGGTCCTTTTTTGGCACCATCCCTGATCCCTGGGAACCCTGGGTACAGTTGATCATAGTGGGAACATGGTGCTGAATGCTGAGATGGTGTACTTTTTTATATATCGGTTTTACTGTGAACATATTTTGTGCAAGTATACTTACCCTTGAACACCAAAAGTCAGCATCAGTGTACATTTAAAGATACAGAAAAGTTTTGTTCTTCAAGTGTAGTTTTTAGAGGAAGTATATAAAATTTATATGTTTTCCTTGTAAAATACTGCTAAGGCAACAGAATGTATGTATAACTTTATCAGTGTCTTAGGGCTACAAAGTGTATTTCCTAGTATAATAGCAGTAATGATTATCTTAAGATTTAACCAGTTTCAGTTGTATACGGCATGCTTTTTATTCAGCTTGCCTCACCGTGTTTCAGTATTTAGCATTTATCAAGATTTGGTTTCCAACCCGTGTAATTTATGTATAGATATATTCTTGAATCTGTTTTTCAAAGTATGTTGCCCTTTTATAACGTAATTCCTTTTATAATTTTGTAATCTCTTAAAATGAGGGTGAGGGTGCTGTGTCAAGAATCTTCTGGGACTGTCTGGCCTATTTAAGGAAGAGAGGGTCAGAAGGTTAGTGTGTTTAATGTTTAAGCTACTGCAGGGGATGCACTTGTAAAGAGCAAACTTGATGACTAGTGGGACCTGAATTGTATATAAGTTGGAACGTGATGGAGGCTTAAAATCAGTGTGCTTACACATGGTTCTAGTAATGATTGTAACAGCTGTTTTGATGGTAGTGGTTATTTTCCACAAAGATTAAAATTAAACAGAATATTGACTTTGCCAGATTTGTGTTTTCTCTTGAATTTGGTTTTCTGTAGGGTTAGGTAGACCGTTTTTTTGTAACATGTTGCATTGTTTGAACCGATAACTGCTCTGTTAAAAGGGAGATAAGTTTTGCCATCGAGGAGGATGTGCGGGTATGTCACGTTCAGTGACTCCGGTGATCTTTTCCTTGGGGATCAGCCTGTGCACCTGAAACTGCAATTATCCTGACCTGAAGTGTTTCCATGGTTACCGAGAAGGGAAGGAAGAACTCTAGTCGCTACAGGGATAGAAAGCGAGAAGAAAGACCATGTTTCCTAGCTGGGCTATCAGTGGAATACAAGACTGCATTTTCCTTATTGTTCCTGATGTATGTACATGTAGTCCTGAGTTTTCGAGAGCAGTGCCCATCTTTCCCTCGCTGTCTCGCCAACCATCTGATCAAGTACACGTTTAACAGCTTGAGTAGCTGAAGTGGGGGTGTGAAGATCACATCATTGTCGAACTGGTTATAGTGTAGGCGCCTCTGTCCTCCGACAGTTCTAGAACATCGCTTGCGGCTCAGTGAGTCAGTGAGAGAGAGAGAAATCGAATTTTCTGTAGATGAGTTCATCGGCCTGTTACAAAGGACAGCGTAAGAAACTCGTAACATTGTATGCACAAGTTGTACAAAGAAAATTATCTTCAAAAGGAACAGCACACTTTTTGAACAAAACCCAAACTGCTTTTTACAATTGCAGAAGATACACCGAGAAAACACGTGGTAAACAAAAACAAAAAAATACTACAGGTACGAATACGCACACGGAGTTTATATTTACATGCATGCTCTATTGTCGGACTTCAAGCTCTCTGTTCCAACGCCGTGAAGACAAATGTAGCGAGAGGATTACAAATATTATTTCTGGTGTCTGACATACCTTTGAATCTGAAAACAAAAAACCCAAACAAATCGGAGTATTTCGGGACGATAAATAGGAAGTGTATTTCGGTTTCTTCAGCTTGACAAAAGGTACTTTACATCCTTATTTTCGGCAAAACAAAATGTTTAACAGTAGTCATATAAACCTAAGTGACCTTGTTATCTCTATGTAAACTGAGTAATGTTTCGTAGGCTTTTCTTGGTAGATGTTCGTGTGGCATCTGTAAAGTTGTGGTCAAGTATCTACATAATACATCTAACATATATGTATGAATAAACCAGTGAAATTCCACAAAAGGTCTACATGTCATTCTGCTTTCATTCTGATTTTATTCAACTAAAAAAAAAAAATGTTTTCTGATGATATAGGGCTAGTTTCTGAGACGATAATGGGTCAGCAAAATCAACTAATTGTTCTGTCAAGTTGACAAATGCTTGGACCTTGTGGTAAATGTGGACAAGAGAGAGAATGGCGAGATGACGCAGCACCCTCATCACTAAATGGCAAAAGGCATCGCCGCTATTTCAGATTTTTTTTAAAATGTAACTGGTGTTTTCTGTTTATCTACCCTCCCACTCCCCACTTCTTTCTCTACAAAGTTAATCAAGTTAAGTACCTTTACAAAGAAATACAAAACGAGGACAAGCAGAAGTGATACTGATTTACATTCTCCATGATGCCATTTCCTGCCTCTAGAAATGTATTCGGTCTCGGGTTGGGAAATAAAAGCCCATCCTGTGTTTGTGCTCAGTGCTTCGCTGAGGTGAGGGCTTCTCGTCTCGGGAAGAGGTTGGATGACGGCAAGATGTTACAGCAGACTTCATTGTTTGACTAGGAATGTTGTCAACCACTCCCCTGCCGTGCGGAAGTCGTCGTTGTTCAAAGACTGCTGCTGCTGTTGCAGCGATGAAATTCTGTCTCGAGGGCTTTCAAGCGAAACTTCGAGAAAAGAGGCCTCGTTACAGCAGACAGAGAGACAGAGTCATCGGGTAGGATGTTTGTTTTGTTCATCCATTGAGATGTAGAGTTGTCATCACTGCAGCTGTTTCACACCATTTGAACAATACATATTTTTGGATCGAAGTGTTTTCGTCCACACAGTGGTACATACGGGGAAAAGTCACCAGGTTTGGTCACACATTCTGCGGTTAGTCGTTTCGTCTTGGTATGAAAAGCATAAATATGTTTATTATGCAGAGATGTGTCCATCATAAGCTTCAAAGCCGTCCTGAGCTTACTGGGCTGAAGACGGACACACTAGTAAACTTGATAGTTACAGTGCAGTGCTGTCATCTAACCGTGATTTTGTAATATGAAGGTTGCTAACTTTGTGGCATAACAAGATATAAACATATGAGCCAATTTTTGAACACAGAACCGTCTACCCACACTTTATTGGTGACATGATGTCTAACCACAGTACTACCGGACGGTTCGGACCTCGCCAGTAATAAAAGGAAAAATACTCATACTCTCCTACATTATTGTCTGTGACATTAGTTGGTGTGTAGTCAAATAGACTGATGCAACGGACAGCTGTGGGAAGGTTGGGGGCGAATGTACCACTCCAGAGACCCGCTGTTTTTGCTGGCGGAGAAGGGAGCAATAGCTGTTTATTACAGCAAGTGTGCATGTCTACATGCATGCCTCTCTTTCCTCGCGCTGAAGGAGAGTAAATAGCTGCAGCAGCTGTTTGCACAAACCTGTCGCCAATTACAGCAACATGCGGCATGCATAGCACAGTGCTCTTCTCCTATCCTCCCTTTATCACCCACCTGGCTCTCCTCCGAAAGCGCACAGACCGCCTACGCAACCATGGAGCGAGGTGAAGGCTGAGGAGGTCAGGGGTTATAGTTAAGATGAGGTCAGACAACCTCTGTGGGCAAGACTAGCAAATGAGTTCTATTTGTCAACAGACGCGTTCTAATCAGGCTTTGATTAGTGTGCTTGGAGTGCGCCATGGCAATCTGAGGTCACCAGCACAAATATATATATCTCTCTCTGTGGATGTACTTGCTCACCACCCTCCAACCAAAAACTGGCTGTGCGCACCCCACTGAACAGCCCCCGAGCTGTAGATCCTCCAGAGTAAGCAAAATATCGCAGGCGGCGTGTCCCCCCCTCCCACTGTTAGCTGGTGTGCGTCAGTTGCAGGTAAGTGCGGGAGGTGTCACAACTTTCTTGTTCACCTGTCACGCCAGGACGTACCCGCGTTCACCTCTCTTACATTTAACTGACGGCTTTAATTCGTGGTGGAAGGAAGGCTCCGTTCTCAACGTAATTTTTGTTTACATCTGCCTTTTCCAGGTCTCCGAGGACTACCTGTGCAGGAGACATTGTTGTCTGTGTTCACCTGTTGCGCGATTTTCGCTTTCTTCGAGAACTGTGGTCGCGACAGCTCAGGGGTATCGACGTACGTGGTGGTTGGTGGAGCTGCCCTTCCGAACACTCGACAGCGAGAGAGAGGGAGAAGCACTGGATAATTCAGGTCCAGGTGAAACAAAATGGCTTCTGGGGATGTTGAGTTGCTGCAGCTGAGGCGTTACGACACCAGTCAGCCATGGGGCTTCCGTATGCAGGGGGGCTCGGAGTACAACATGCCGCTGTACGTCGCACAGGTAACACACGTTTGCAACACTCACTGCGCCCTCTGCTTGATTGTTCACGCCGGCATGAACAAAGTGCCCGTGGCGGCGTCAAGATTGCCTGAATAAGTTGTTCGCACTTTCTTCCCGCTTTATTCTATGATTGCACTCCTACTCTGCTTTTTCCAACAATATGGCTGCATGCCAGTAGACAGTGATCAGCTAGAAAAGAAGGTCTGTGTTTTGAAAACGTCTCTGCAGGTTTGAAGACCTCTTTCAGACTGTCCCACCCTGAAGCTTCTGTACAACCTTTCACTTCTGATGTCTTGCAAGTCACTTGCTCACGCACTCTTGTTCGCACACTTATTTAAAGAGAGTTCAACAAAATTGAACCAAACTTGTTTTTTTTATCCAGAAACAGTGTTGATTTTAAAAATAAATTTACTATTTGTTTCTTACACATAGTACATACACTTATTATAGATGAGTATAGTCAGCGACACATGCAATACAATACACAGGTTTACCTTTTTTAAGTGTCCTCTGTAAATTGAAACTTATTTCTTGGATGGTCAAAGGAACAAAGTTACCCTGCAGAGGTTACCTCCCCATGTAAACGGCTAAAGCTGTCCTTCCTCCCTCCCCCCTCCACTTCGCAGAGAGAGTGGGTGTGTGTTCTGATGCCTGATGTAATGTTCCCGAAGTTCCCAAGTTTTAAGTCCAGAAGGTTGGCTGGACGGTTGCTTTAACAGCAAAGCACGTCCACCTTGTGGCAATTTCACACCATGGGGGCTAGGGAAAGTGCGATTGTGAACAAAGGACTAAAAAAAGTATCGGGCTTTCAAAAATAAGACAACGACCAACCATGTGAACAGTTGTCATATCCAGCACCCGAGACGGGATGCAAGGTCCCGACCCTTACACTGCTCACTGACAATGATGATGACCTCTTGTAGCGCAACATAAACAAAGATTAAACAGAAGCCTTCATCTTGTCCAGCAGAGTACTGGAGTTCATCTTGGTCTGTTCGGGTCGGCGGTGCCGATGTCTCCATTCGTAGCTTGAACACGAAACTTAAATTTGTGACTGAATATGGTTCTTGACGATCATGTGTCTAACTGTCGTGCTCAATGCTACGAACTCTCCAAGATCAGCTCCATTCGCCATACTCTATCAATCTAAACTACAAAGATTCTCGTTTTCTCTCTAAACAAATTAGACAACCGCAACTCTCTTCTAGCTAACTGTTCACAGTACTTCATTCACAAGCTTTAAAAAGTCACGAGCTCGCCTGCTTGCCTCTTTTTCCAGACTCGCAAATGTGAACACACTACACCACTTTTGCACGCTGTTCACTACAAGAATTGGCTAAAACCTTTCAACTCTCTGCCATAGACTATTTACTGGCTTCTCCCCTGTCATTTTTTTTCTCTCCTGTCTGTCCACAGTATTGATCAAAGCCTCCGATCCTCATCTAATGATTGCATCCTATCCATTCTTCCTACAGAGACAGTATAGGGTTTTCTGTACTTCTAGCCAGTGCAACTCCTCTACACCACATCCACTATCACCAAAACAGAATTCAAACGCACACTCAAAATATATTTGTTAAAAAAATTACTATGCTTGATCTTTTGTAGTCAATTTGTTATCATTATTAATCAACGCGATTAATGTTTATTTCGTATTTTATTAGTCATGTGTAGCTTTGTATACTTAATTCATTAAATTTCATTACCTGTGTATTCTTTAACCTGTGGCTTAGTGGCTGTTTTGTGTATCATCACATGTTATCGTTTACCTAGTGGTTTTAGGGTTAATTGTTATTGTTGGTCAGTGCAGAGAGTGCAACTGCTTTGATTGTGATGCTGCGCAATAAGAGATGATGATGATTGATGGATGATTGGATGATTGATTGATTGATGATGATGCAAAGGAAAAATGATGGTTGGCTTTGTCAGTTATTTGACATTTCACCAGCTGCTGTTAAGTCACTGTGCTAGCACTATTATTTGCTGTTCATTCATGTGTATGTGCGTGTGTGAGGAAGGGGTGGGGAGGGCTAAGCAAATTTAGGCAGTCATAGCGAGTTAATCCAGCCCTACAAGCAGACCGCCATTTTTTTCTTTCTTTTTTTTTTTTTTTTTTACTGGGACCTTTGTACCTTACCAGCATCCGAGTTTCTATCACGACAAAGCAGCCGGCTCTGTTAACAGGTGACCCATGACAAGAAAGAACAGCGAGCCCGAGACGAGATCTGAACCTTGGCACTCCAATCTTCACTGTTTTGGCGCGGGTTAAGGGCGTTAACCGTTGCATTGCGTTCATAGAGAAATGACGCACGATGTTCATCGTCATCGTGACTGGTTTATGGGCTTGACCTCTGCGTGGGCGGGCTGCACCCTGTCTCCCATCGTGGCATGTTTTATACACACTCCCACTACATACTGTCTACACTGGCTCTACTGCAAATCAAAGACCATCACTTTTTTACTTCTACCTTCTCTCTTTCGCACGCACGCACGCGCGAGCACACACACACACAAGGTATGAAATACGATCATAGTGGTTGTCCCCTGATGAACTGTGCCATAGCATCCTTCCTGTTTTTGAAGGGATTTAAGTCCGGTGAGCCCCGTGCACTCCACGTTCTGGTCTCGTCTGCTTCTCCGGCTACTGCAGCAGCCACACGCCTCCATCGCTGCAGAAGCCCGTGCTGTGTGCTGCGCACTCACGCAAGCGCCGAGCAGCACGGAAGTCGCAAGCGCTGGGCACACACCTCCTTATACAGCCTGGAATGTGGCGCCGGTGTCGTGGAGTAGAATAATCCTCCTCCAGACTAACTCCCCATCCTATAACTACTCTCCCTCCCCCTCCTGGCACCTCTCTTGTCCCACTTCCATTGGACGTGCAATCAGTGATGTCAAGGCCACCACACAACACCTCGCGCTGTCTTCCTTGCCGTTTGCATCGCCGATGAGCGTCGATGTTATCGCACAGCCGGGCTTGTTGTCAACCCCGGGCACACTGTGGGTTTGTTTGCGCATGCTGGATGCAGGCTTCAGGAACGACTCGTCTCTGCATCCCATCACGATCGCTGAAAGTTTTCGTTTTTTAACACCTTGCAGATATTTTGAGGCCCAAGTGAAGCTCGGCCTTTGATGTGCCAGATGGTGTTTGAGATATTGTGATCTGTTGCATTTTCATACTTCTGCTAGATCCGAGTGAATTGTTTTTATTTTCACATTGCCGTGCACGAGCTCTTGGTGCGAGTTAATAGCTCTCCCAGTCATTGGAAATGTTACTTTTTTGTTTGTTTGTTTGTTTGTTTGTTTGTTTGTTTGTTTGTTTGTTTGTTTGTTTGTTTCATGTGCTTCCACTTTAACCTAGTTTCTATGACAACGATATGTATGGTGGGTTTCATGATAACCACTGGTAAAATGCTGTCATTCACAACACTTCCACACAACATAGTCATCATGGGGAATGGAGGGGGACATCGAGGTCGTTGTGTGTGTGTGGCAAATATCTCATTAAGTTAAACGTCATACAGGACAGGGAGAAGTTATTTGTTGACTAACGACTTATTTTGACTGGCGTCATCTTGACGAAGTATGAGTATATTTATATATCTTAGGAAAGAATAATCAGTGGCAACCATACAGCTGCTACTTTTCTCGATAGAAGCGATGTCGCTTTTGTCGAATTTTGTTTAATAATAAAGGAAAACACCCTGTGTACAGATTATGCGTCACCTGGATTCCATGCAGCCCTACGTCAACGTATGCAGGTAAACAGGGCCGCTAAAGTGGTGCTGCCGGTTTCTTTGCCACTGGGGGGTCTGGGGGAAGAGTTGGAGGGGATGAGGGGGGCGGGGTATTGTGAGGTGCTGAATTGCTACGTCCTCGCGTGGTGGCCAAGGGAAGTTGCAATCTGTCGACTACTCGAACGGCTTTTATTTCTGCGGATGACCCCTTGACATTTCTGACAGGCCACTGGACGTGTGAGCAGAGCAAGAGGGAAGCTGATAGTTGTTCACAGCCCTCGCTCTCTTTTGACCCCCTCAACTATTGCTATATGCTAGCAAGGTCAGGGATCCATCAAATTCACACCGTAAAAGGTCTTTTCTTTGCCCTGTGCGCACTCCTTCTGTTTGTCTAGCTCACGCAATGGACCTTATTCACGCGCGGTTTTGCCTGGCTTTCCAAAACGAGGCCTCATGGTTACGACAATGAATGCCTGAGAGCTTTACAAATAAAGTCATATCGCAAAGGCACTGCTATGTGTCGTTATGTACAAATGAAGATGTGGCGGTCATACTTTCGTTTTTGTTTTTTTTTTTTTTCGTTTGCAAGTGATAAAAACACTTTGGAAGCTCTGAACTTGAAAAGTTCGGAGAGGCAAAGACACACGTCCGCTTTCAATGTAATGTGTTGAGTGTATGGCATGCTTGCTTTGCTTTGCTGTTTCAGTTTAACTTAGTTTAAAATAATTCAAACGACAGCAATACATGCAAATATAGTTGACCAAGTCTGTAACAGTTCAGGTAAGGTTAGAATTATCTAATAAATAATATGCATGTGACATATGGTAATGTAGGATTTCTGTGTCAGTCTTCGTGAAGATTAAATTTACACTTGGTGGTAGACTTGCAGAGAGCAAACAGCAAACTGAAATGTCAGGTTTCGTGTTTCATTCTGACAAATACTTTGAGAAACATTTATTTCATCGTTTAGGAATATGTTTTAAGGTCAAAAGTACAGACTCCTAGTTCATTTTTTTAACAGAATAACTTATTCACACTGCAGAAGTGCCACCACATACAAAAGCCAAATAACCCATGTGGTACTGTCACATTCACTTTATGCAGATGATTTTGGGGGATGAAGGCGTGGTAAATAAAAAAATGTACAACCAATTTTCTGAAATCGTCTAACTCGGTGGTTCTTAACCGGGGTTCGATCGAACCCTAGGGGGTGAGTCAGTCTCAGGGGTTCGGCGGAGCCTCCGCCACGGAGGTCAAGACACACCCGCAATTCGTGATGACACTAAAAAAAGGTTCGGTGAACGTGCATATGAAACTTGTGGGTTCGGTACATCAAACAAGGTTAAGAACCACTGGTCTAACTACAATGTATCTATAATTTTGTTTTTCATGACGACCTATTACATCATATTAACGACTGGAGAAGACCGCAGAAAACCACTTCTAGCTAATTTTGCTTTTGTTTTATTTTTGCATGAATAAATTTATTGGGCGATGAAATTGAGAAACTGGAGTGTTAGATAGCTAGGGTTGATACGCATACCATTTCTGTCTTGTGTGCAGGTGTCGCCCAAGTCCATTGCCGACAAAGCTGGATGTCGGGTAGGGGACGCCATTCTTCAAATCTGCGGAGCCGAAACGCAGGGCTGGTCACACACGCAGGCTAAACAGGCCATGATACGTGCCGGAAATGACGTCGATTTGGTCGTTCAGAGGTGAGATGATGTCCTTCTCTCATGTCTGTTGTGCCGGTGGTTTGCGTTTCTCCAACTAAGCCATCAGCTACTCAAGATTCTTTCAAGATTCTTTATTTATGATTCTTTATTCTGTCACCCTCTAATGGATAGTGCGATATTAAAACTATATTCATACATGTTTACACACATTCCTATCTTTATCAATAGTATCTAATAGTCACATAGACGCACTAGTTGGTTTAGGACAGCTTAAAAAACCAACAACAATAACAGAAAATAGAAAGAGAAGCAAATTCTTTCCATCATCCACCCGAGTCGGAGAGGTTTTTCTAGTTTTCGTTGGTGCTTGCCCGCGTATATGTTCGGTCAGTCTAACAACCACTGTAGTCTTGAGAGTCTTGATACATTTTCGACTTCTTAACCCTCTGCACCATCTTTAACGTCCGTTTGTGAGCATTAGTTGCACAAACATTAGTACAGCGATCTAGAAACAGCCCAAAGAGCTGCGAGTGTACGAGCGAGAGGGTGAAAGCCTCGTACTGTGTCTGCAAGTCGTCTAGAGGACAACGCCCAACATTGTTAGATTCTCATTAACAGGCCGGTCACAGACCTTTAAACACTGCGCGAGCTAGTTCACGGCATAAATACTGTCAGATAAACCTGGCTGGGGCCTCCAGGGAGATTCGAGTCGGGTGGGATGGGAGGGAATATGTTGGTTTAGTCGCAGAGTCACAGATAGTGGGCGGTGAGCTGCCGACCTTAACATTCAGACTCTGCGTCGAGAGAGCGCGCGGGCCGGGGAGGTAACCCATCGCGCGATTGCCTTTGCCCAACGGCATTGTGTAGATTAGGGAGGGAGAATCCCCTTGCTCGTTCTTGACACCTACATCTCACAGATCCTATTCAGCCAGCCAACCACACAGCAAATACCACTCGGTACCAACTCGCAAACACTCGTTCAAACGTCTCAGCTATTGCGCAAACACGTTTTTGGTATAACACCAAAACCGCCGTTCATGTTTATTTGTGTCTGCATAAAAGAAATTAATAATAATTGACGCTGTAATTTTTTCTTCTCCTCCTTCTCCGCCTCATTCTCATTCTTTTTGTTCTTCTCTATACAGTACATAAAGCTGGTTGTCAAGTGGGAGAATCGCTTTATAAATCATCCATTCTCATCATCATCATTATTATTCCTCCCTGTCGGGCAGTTTGGTGGTGCAAGGTTAAATTCTCGCCACCAGAGAGAATCGATTGTACTAGGTTCAGATCTCGCCTCATGCACCTTTTTCTTCGCATGTGGCACCTGTTTGCATGGCCGCCTGGTGGCAAAAGCATCCTTTCCTCACCCCATTCCACCCCTACCCGACAACTCTTTCTCCTTCTTCTTTTGTGTTCGGCTCACGTCCTTATCTTTGCCGTCTTCGTTTTTATCATACTTTATTTTCCCCCTTTTCAAATTTTTTATCACATTTTTCTTTCTTTCTTGTCTTCGTAATTCCTAATTGATCATTCCTTTTATTTTTTTCACTGTCTTATCTTGGGGTGTGCGTGCTGCAGAGGGGTGGTCAGTGCCCAAGCCATGCCGCCCCCGGAGCCGGAGCAGCGTGTGGAGCTGGACGAGGGCAGCATCGACCCGGGTATGAACGAGGGCACGAAGTTCCGCAACGTCATGCCCAAGTCCTACCGCATGCTGGAGGCGCAACTGGGTGGAGGGGGCGCGCAGTCCGCCCTGCAGCAGAAACGACAGCAACCCCCGCATGCTGCTGCTGCTCCTCCCCCTGCTCCCGCCGCTCAGCCCGCAGAAGGTTAGTGTGTGCCAGCAAGTCTGTCGGTGGTGGAGTGGAGGGATAGTGGGGGGGAGACGAAGGGGGAAAGCATAAGAAAGCGAATCGCTTTGCGCTTACTTTATCTTTCATATCCTCTGTTATAGTATTCGACGCAAATTGCACGCAGCTTCCGGTGTATTAAAAATCTGTTTGTGTGTAGTGTGTGTACGTGTTTTCGACACACGGGAAAAAAATCTTGATTTTTTCCCCTTATTTCGTTAACAGTAATAGTTGGTTTAATGATAATACTGATGAAGATTATAAGAATGAAACAGATGTGCAAATATTATAACATTTTACCTGTAACAGTAAATGAGGCGCAGATCATTTCATCTCGAAACATTTTTATTTTATGTCTCTGAACAGGTGGTCGACCATCATCTATATTTGACCGTAAAAAACAGGACAGATCAGATTATCTTCAGGCATCAGGCCCGACGATCCAGAAGGCATACGGCCAGAAATACTGATGTTCTGAGTTTGGCATCCTCCTCATTCATCTTTCCTTTCCTTAAAGCCATAATTCAGTCGTGAGATAGAATACTCAGTATGGCGGGTCTTTTATAACACGAGTCCATTTGTTTTTGCTGTTTAAAAGAATGCAGAGGAAGTGCAAATGCTGTGAGTACCTTTCCCAAGATGCTTCCGTCTCCATGGACACTAGACAGCCACAAACTTCGGCTACTCCAATTTCTTTACATCAGTCTTTCACTGAAGTTCAGTTATCCCCTGTTCGTGGTATTGTTTTCGCAGAAACGAGTAGCCGATAGAACCGAGCAACCCCAAGTATCAGCAGAATTTCCAAGAACAATTACACTGTAAAGACTTGAACTTTTCTGGTTTTTACCTCATACGTTGAAGGTGGATATGAGAAGTGGAAAGATCTGAATTACATGTTATGTATAATGAACAGCCAGGTCAAAGATCTGAACTTAACTTAAAATTATAAAATTGTTTTAAATGGGTAAAAGAGAAAAAAATATGCAAGGTGTTTACATATCAACAAATTAATGAATATCTGTTAATCCTTGTTGAAAGGCAATACACTTATCTAAGACATGACGATCTGCAAGTGCATTGATAGTGTACGAAAACACATGTTGTTACTCTCAGATATATTCTTAAGAATTTTATTCGCATTTAAAAGAACCATATATATATATCAAGTGATTTCTGACAGAATTTATTAATGACTTTTTTAAAGTTGAATAAGAAGACATTACATCCCGTAGAGAATGTGTGTTGTTTTAGATATTAAACATATTCCCTTGAGTATCAGATCTCGATGGGTGACAGAAGATAAAGTATGTGTTTTCATTAAGTGTATATATGTACTATATATGCTTATTTATGAGAAAATATGCACGTTAAAAGATTTGCTACAGAGATGTGTTTTTCACGAGTAATTTCCACACAGTCAAGAATTTTCAAGGAAGCGGTGATGATTCGTTTATGGTCAGCTTTACGAACGATTGCACTACTTTGTTAAAGGCCCTTCTTAAGCAGATAAATATTGACAAAAGTTTGGCAAAGGTTTTACATAATATTTATATAATAACTTTGTCAATTTTTGTCATACGTCCTTCTATATTTGCCTAGTTAATGGCATTTAAAGAATCAGTCTTGACACGAGTGAGAATCACAGGATTCGCCAGAGATGACTGGTTGACATGTCACTGCCGCTCGATATGTCCCCACAATAAGTATACAGTAAATGTCTTTATATAATAGTAATAGTAAGAAGAAAGTGACTTGTCCGAGAACAAAACTGTCGACCCTTGGTATTCCCTAATTTTAGGCAATTCGTCCTCGTTGAAATAACTTCTAGTCAAGTTATTTTGTCATTGTTTGACATTTCTTGCTTACCCGTCCTTCAACTTACAGCCCCTGTGCTACCCGTTCCTAATCCATATTTCTCAGTACTTCCTAAAATTCCACTTTATTCTAAAGTTTTATTTTTACTCCTGTTATATATTTTTGTACTTTCCATTTTTGCCTCGAATTATTTTATTCTTCTCCTACGTGCTTACAGTGTTTCACTTTTCGTGTCGTTAAGTCCATTATCCGCCCTTCCATATTAGGCTAGAGTTCTATGTTGAATTTTGTTTATTTCTAACTAGCTTACTCTGCAACCTTTTAGTTTTAACTTTGCCTTCGTACTTCTTAGTCTACCTAACCCATGCAGCACTCAGAAGTTTTGTTCAAAACTTTGATTTTAATCTGTACAATAATTTTCAGCTGTCCTTCACAGAAGGAACAGGCTAAAATCGGTATATTACTTTATGGCAAGATAAGAAATGTAAAAAAATAACCGATATTTTTATTTTTATGTGGGTGTATGTATGAATACCTCCGTCAGGCAATAGACACCTTTGCCTACGTGGACACACAGGCATCAACCCTCTATAGCCAAAGGGAAACTTGCAGAACAGGTTGCATAATTTGGGGCTCGACCACAACCATGTCATAAACCTAAGTCTGAAGTTGAAAACCGATTTGATCAGCAAAATGTTGTGAATATGATTTCCGTTTGAATGTAAGCGTTTAAATTTTTTTAAATTATTGTATAAAAGCTAAGCATGGCAGTAGAAGCAAACTAGACATAGCATTGTAAGTGGCTGTAGAAAAAAAAGAACAGGACATCTATCAAGCTTCAGCATTTTCAGGCGAGCATAACCTGGGTGTGGATAATGAAGGGTGTATGGACTTTCACGTCTTCTGTGTGATGACAGAATTGTGTGTTACCGATAAAAGGTCCGCTGTATTTCATGGGTGCGCTACTGTGACTGTCATGCATAATGTGTAATCTGCTGTATTACTACACTATCGTCGACTAGTAAAGTGTGTTCTTATGCCAGATTGAGTCCTTTGATCTGTGATTATCTGATGGCTTCCTAAATGTGTTGCGAGTCTGAAAGAAGTGAAGCGCACGCACACACACAAACACAAAGAGAGAGAGAGTTACATGACAAATTTTTTTTTTAAATGCGCATTTTACATGTTCATTAAACTTTTTTGTCGTTGACTACAGTTAATTCAAGCGTGTGCACATACTTCTGCAACGGGATTTTATCATTTATATAAATAGTTAACAGCCCATATAGCTGAGATGACTAGTTAATCCCGATTCTGTTATACTGGCATCCTCACCTCTAATTATTTTAATATCAAATTTATTTTCCAACCTTGCATAAAAATGCTCAAGCCCATAGTTTCCTAACTATATTCCAAAAAGATCGATGTAAATGGATTGAATATAAGTTTTAATGATAGCGACTTAACACTTGGACTGTGTAATATATGCTAATATAAGTAAGGCAAGTAAGTCTGGTGGTCAAATATGCATCTTCTTCGTCAGCTGGCACCAGATGGAAGAAAGGGACCCAATAACTCAATAAAATTAGTCCAAACATCGACACCAAGGACAGAATCATAAATTTTTTTTAAAGAAGTGTCAAGTGCGAGAATTTTCACCGGCGAAGTGGATATCCTCGCACCGCGGTATTGAAAGCAGCGGGCAAGCAGACGGAATAGCAAAACTCAGGGCTAAAGACGAGCGATCCCTCTGGACCCAAACTATGGAGCTCGCTGCCTTTCTCAGTTCGAATCATTCAGCCTTTCCCAAGTTTCAGCAGGATTTTTATTTTCTTTTTCTTGTTTTGGAAATACCTCTTGCGGTAGCTCCATTCTCCCTGTGGTCCTGTATGTGTGTGAGTTGCTTTTTTTCTGTGAGAGAAATATTACTTAATTCACACTCTTATCCTATCAGCTGAATTCCATATTCATGTTCTGGTAATGTGAAGCATTGAGAGCCTGGCCTTGTGCTGGGATAGCCTAATATACAAGCTTCCTGAAACAGCATTTCGATAACTTGGAGATATGAAACGTTGACCCTGCTTGCCGATACGGAGGAGAATTCAGGCATTCGGAAACAAATTAAAGTGTCTGGGGAGGCCGTTCCGGATCTCGTACAGAGTACACAGACCAAATGAGTGCACAAAGTACGGTTGCCACACTCGTAGGACACCAGGAACCTCTGCCTGAAACAGTCATGAGGCGTATGCTGGTCTGGTTTGGCTGTGACAAAACAAGGGTGATTGAAAGAATGATAAAAGAAGCAGTACGTACTGGGTTTTATTACATTCTGCGAGCAAAGCAAGAAAATGATAGCTGCAAGAATTTTTTTTTCCCTGTTGAGATGGGCGTACTTGCTGGCGTTTGTACATGGTGGCCCAGGATTCCGTCATTTTCGTAAGACATAGCTGGTTGGTTGATTTAGTATGAAAGCGCTTCCACCTTGAAGTGATTTAAATTCGCACTTTGGTTGGGAGAGGGACAAGGGAAGGAACTGGAGCAGTCGGAGAAAACCATCGACGCCCAGCCTTACGAACAGGTGTCACATACAGAGAGTGTCCCGAGACGAGATTTGAACCCATAGATTCTCATTTCAGTGGTGACAAGCGATAGCGTCTTAACTACTACACTACCGAGCGCCCCTTAAAACCTCGAAGTCCCTATTCTGAGCTATTGCTCAATTTACTAAATTTTGGTAGGCGAGGCTGGTGTCATTAAATAGTTCACACGCACTTGATAATTTGTAGTTACAATTTAAACACACGGTGATAAAACTTTTTGGTTATCCAATACTGATGCAACATTTGATAACATGAGCGTCACAACAAGAGTCAGTCTATGAGACAAGCTATGTGAAGCACAGAAACGATCAGTGTATTTGTGCTCTTGTTCACAAGCTTTCGTGTGGAGATATATATACACACACATAGATATTGAATTAAACAAGCAAACATTGGCGGCAATGCTTATGTATTTCTTAATGAAATTTAAAAGTTCTAAAGCACAATAAATGACAATATAAAATAGCCGTCAACCTTGAGGCGGCGTAGCTCAAAGCTAATGCAAAATACCGTGTGGTTACTTCCCTTTACCTCTTACTGCCCTTGATCAACATTCCTAAAACTTCCTTTCTCATAAACTCTGTATCTCCAAATAGTCGAATTCTAGGAACTACATCATGGCTGCTGACATCTGAAAGTCACTTGTAGTCTTCTACACCCGGCAACGAGCGTTGGAAGTAAATCGAGTCTGAAGGCTTTGGCTTATGTAAAAGCTTATGATTATCAGGGCTGCAGAAACCCAAGGTAAAAATAATAACCAATGCATGTTAATCTTTGCTACCAGCGTGCGCGCGCGATTTAATAACTGCCGAGCCAAAGCAAAAGGAGTGGAGAAAACGCAGTTACTGAAAACCTTGTGTGGTTTGCTACACGGTGCTAAGGATTCTTCACTTCAGCTCCTTTTTCTCTTATCTTACGTGTAAAGATGGGTCTAAGTTTTCGTTAAAGAAAAATTGCCGAAAGCCGTGTTGCCTTGTATTAGTAGCCGCTATAAATAGATATGATTAGTATAATTGTACAAAGATTTATTACTTATTGCCTGCAGAATTGGATGACAACGGATTTGTGGATTGTTAGTAGTATTTAAAGGTAATGGAACATTTTTGTATAACCATCATTTAAAGCCATGTATGATTTAAGAGCTGACGTCGGAACCACATAGCCCCAAACTGAGGGAGGCTTCCCCCTAAACAGGGTCCGCAGGCGATGTGTTGTTGCAGCCATGTGCTCCTCGAGGAGTAACAAGAAATAAACTAAAACTATGATTAAGAGTAACACATACACAGAGAAAATTGAATAACAGTGGATGATTTGTCCTTGACTGTTCATCTTAATGATCTAGCAGTATCAAAGTTATAGTTCTTATTTTTACTTAAATATTTATTTATTTTTTTTTTTTTTGTATAATGCTGACTGTTGTTTTGCAAGTTATAAATGAATATCAGTACTTCGGCTTTCTTTATGGCTTTATTTATTTCATATTACTTCAGGATCAAGATTTTACAGTCTGGACACAGTATCCATGTAAGCTATTGTCTGCTTGCATGTGGATTTCAAATGTTGCTGTGTACACCATTTGGACCTTGTAGAGAATTTACCATTAGTGTGCATCATTAGCAATGTCAGGGTCATTGATAGCACAGACAGGGATGGATTCTCAGAGTGATGGCACCAGTCTTCGTAACCTTGGCAATGGACATGGAAGAGAGTCTGCGTTGCAACTGTTTGTACAAGCCAAAAAGAGAATCAATGACATTTTTAAAGATATTGATGAGTATGTGGTAGATGCTGGCAAATTTGTTCAGGGTAAGTCACTTTTTTTTTTTATGGACTCGAAAACTTCAAAGACCAACCCAGAATGGTTTGTGCTTTTTGCAGATATAAATAGATATATGTGTTATAAATAGGTACCAGCACATGCCCCTTCCCACTGGAGGAAAACAGGTGATCTCACTAAAAAAATTTGCATGTTTTCAAGTCAGAGTATTTTATGGGCTAATAGTAGCAAAAATATCACTTTTAAATCACAAAATCCAGAAGGCATACGGCCAGAAGCACTGATGTTCTGAGTTTGGCATCCTCCTCATTCATCTTTCCTTTCCTTAAAGCCATAATGCAGTCGTGAGATAGAATACTCAGTATGGCGGGTCTTTTATTTTTTGCTAAATAATGTGGTATATGACTTAGTAGGGTTCAAATTTAAAATAGCCAAGCATTCACCATGTAAAGAGACGAATCCTTTTTTAAAAATCTGGAGCATGCAGTCACAATGGCATCAACCCAGCTGTTACAGCAAATAAGACTAATGAAGCAGGACAGATTGACACAAATATACAGAAGCACTTAGGTAAACTAAGGTAAACATTCTCTTCAACAAAAGAGTCATTCTCTGAATAAAAAAAGTTCATATTCAGAATCGAACATATATTTTTTTTTAAATATCTGAAATTGAAATCAAAGAGCCCCTCACAACCAACATGTTTGCATAGTGAGACCGAAAAGATATAAAACAAAACAGTCCTTTGTGCTCTGAAGAATAATACAAATGCTTGACCTTCAAAGCCTGATACAGACAAATTAAAAAAAAAGATTTGTATTTGCATGGGACTTCAGTCTCTCTTTAATATCTAAGAATGGTAGTACGCGATTCACACCTGCAATCAACGAGTACCGTAAACAATGATTAGTGTACTAGCATGATGTACAGTGTTCTCGGTGCTTGTTGATCACAGATGTGAATCGCAGACTTTGTTATCAGATAATTAACGAATGGGTTTTAGAGGCTGAAATTTACAGGTTAGTTTTATCTATTGATATTTGCAAAAAAAAAAAAAACATGAATCATTTGGGTTAGTCTTGAAGACAGTAATACTTAGGCTTAAAAAATGAATTAGTTATTTTTAAAATATAATTTAGAAGATATAATTTTAAATTTAAGTGTCATCTTGATCTTGTCTCTCACCTTTTGTTGTATATAAAAGAGGTGCTTCATAGGGTACATGCGTGTAATACATGCGAGATAAGCTTCATGTTGAAGATATCATGAGTTTGATTCCCCCCTTACACCAATATATATCATTATACCTTATCTTAAATTTCTTAGGAGCTGTCTCGCTTTATTTTTTCATATTAACTTCCCAAAGATGGATTGCAGAGATGCTTTCATAACTAGTGCATGTTTGCAGGATTGTCACCAGAGCTCAAAGGAGTAGGAGAGGAAGCAATCATTAGTCCTGAGAATGCCCAGGTGGTGGTTGGTTTCAAGGTTAAGATAGATGGAATTAGGGAAGTGCTAACACGAGATCATATGAAAGTTGTCTTCTTTGGAAGGTGAGTGCATATATTAAAATTGGTGTTTTGCCTTTAAATTTTTGCTTACTTTAAAAAAGGGTTTTATCATTAGTGTGCATCATTACTCATTAAGCCTTTCCATACAACATGGAATTTCAATGCAGTACTGAATCATTTCTGTAACCCATTACCTGCTCTCATTTCTGCTTATTTGAACAGCCAAAATGGTCACAAACTGAAGCAATTTTTGGTCATATTTCAGAAGATTTTTTTAGTTCATTAAACTATCAAACCTTCAAGAAAACTTGGTCTTTCTTGTACCAAATATCACTATATTAAGATGAGAAATTGTTTTAGGTAATATACTTTAGGAGTGAAGATGAGAAATGATGCATTTTGCAAACTTTTTGAATCCAATTAAACTGTGATAACATTTCTGGGGGTAATAAAATATTTGTGTGGGTCAAAGACAATGGAACATGTAGACCTTACAGAATCATAAAGAAGAGCATTGGTTATAAAAACTGTATCACTGACTGCCAGGCACTGATTCTCATCTGAAAAGGACAGCCTATTCCTTCCTCTTTGCAGGACATCCAATGGCAAGAGCACTGTCATCAATGCCATGCTGCGGGAGAAGATTTTGCCCAGTGGCATTGGCCACACCACACATTGCTTCATCCAGGTGGAAGGTTCTGACAATGAGGAGGCCAGTATGTTGACAGAGGACTCCAATCAGCCGAAGAGTATCCAGGTGGGTGATAACAATACTGACTTGAAAAAGGCAGGCAGTTTGGTCTTTCAGGCACATCCATGTAGGTGGTGGCATGACCAGGGCCCCACTACCAATCAGTGTGTGAAATGAGGTTACTTTTGGTTCATTCAAATCCAAATTCTCAAAAATGCCTAAATCAATAGCATCTTCAATAATATCATTCCAAATTTAAACAACTTAAAGCAATTTCTGTTGATATTTTTTAGATGTGCTGTCAAATCATGTTGTGTAAAGATAACATGACATTTTGTAAGGTGCATATGCAGTAGTAAACTGTCAAAAAGTAGCATAATTAAATCCATCATTAAATAGCGTGTGCTTTTTGTCCTGTCTGAACACAGATTTTCATGATTTCTGGGGTCTTTATAATAGTACCTCACTAATGCTACTTGTTCTTGTACCTTTTTTGTGCTTGGGTTGGATTATTCCGGATGCAGTCTGATGCTGTTGTTATCCTGATGGCATATGCACAAATGCTATAACCTAGACTCATTTTTTTAAACTTTTCTCAGTGGTGACACAGTCTGATCCTTGTCAGTGGTATAAACAGCAGCATATTTGTGTCCAACATTACACTTGTCAATTAGACATTGTATACTTGCAGGCATGCGTTATAATCATTATAACTTGAGAATGCTTTTGGCCAATAACTAAAAATGATACTCCATAAATGATTGTAACTTATTGCAGTCCCTCAAGCAATTAGCCAGTGCTCTGAGTTCTGGAAAGCTGAAGGAGAACTCACTCATCCGCATCTTATGGCCAAAAAGTAAATGCCGCCTGCTTCGTGAAGACATTGTTTTTCTAGACAGGTATGGCAGATGTAGATAAACTCATTCATATTATAATGCATGCAAGTTTGTCTTTTATCTTTACTCTGCACCAGAAAACTACCCCTTTCCCCCAAAAACAAAACTTAAAACAATTTCCATATCCAGGTCAGATTTGAGTTCTTTTATACTTTCAGAGACATTGTCTCTGTATTCCTCTACAGTATATCTAGTTTATCGTCATTTTTGAGTCATCTATCCAGCTTGGTCATCTCCAGCTCCCATTATTATTATTATTTCTGTATGTTTTTATTTTTGTAAAACTTTTTGAGCCTGCCTTTGATAAATCGGCTTTTTATAGTTGTACACCCTGACCTAGTCATAGTTTGAGCATGCAGACCATTTTCAAATTTGATACAAAGTATTGCGAAGTATATGTTTGTTCTTGACAATATGGGTCTAAGGTGAAAGTAATCATAAACAACATATATTTTATATTGGCACTGTTATATTGATAAGATTTATCTTTGTATAACTTTATACAAGAATATTCATAATCCACTTTTCTGCTTCCAATTACAGCCCTGGCATAGATGTCTCACCTGACCTTGACCTCTGGATTGATAAGTTTTGTCTGGATGCAGACGTATTTGTCCTTGTGGCCAATGCAGAATCCACTCTTATGCAGACAGTGAGTAGTAGTAATCATAAAAACTGAAATAACCAGAAATTTGGACAGTGAAGTTATGCTGTTACTTTTCAGGTATTTTGAGAAACTGAAAAAAACTGGCTGAGGAAAGAAAACCTTGTAGAAATAGTTTTGAAGATTGTGTAACAAAACAGAACCTGATGCATTGCATGCATTACTTGTTTATGCTAGACTAGATGGACTACACTTTTTTTGACTTTACCAGACAACATGTGCAACATGGAAGAAGAATCAGAGGACCTGCCTTTACGTGAAGGGGGTTTCTCACTTCGTCAAAAGGTTACTTGTAACCTCTGGTTGAGTTTACAGGTGGGAGACTGACAGTTGCCAGCACCTTCTTCCCTCAGAGTTCGTCTTTGCCTCTTGTTTTTCACTAGGTGCTACTACTAGCCACATGCCGCACACTGCATTATTTGCTCGGATCTTTCAGTGTGAAGATTTTGAGATGCATGTTTGTTATTAGCTTCTTTTTAGATTGGGTCTGGAGGCCTTTTTTTTTTACATTGACCTCTGACCCTGATTCTGTCCAGCAAGCATTTTGCTGAAGCTGCAGTCTGTGCTCAGTGCTTCAGTAGAATTCCTCACCATGCCTGTTTTTGGTCTTAGCCGGCATCTGTTTTTTTACTTTGCCCAGGATTTGGTGCAGTCTGCTTCTTCCAGTTGCTTGACCACCATAGGCGTGGTTACATTTTGCTTGATTGTCTTCTTCTTTCTGTTCGCAGTAATGTTTTCAAACATCTGCATACAGATTTTGGTGTAGCAGCCTTTCATTATGTCATTGCTCTCCTGGTTCAGGAACATGTCCAGAAAAATGAATCACCTCCAGCATAGGACAGGATTCTAGCAGGAGATGGCACCCTTTCCTGAGAATGGAGTTTGCTAGCCTATGCTACCTTGGGATGACAGCTTTACCCATGCAGACAGCAGGCTGGATCACCATCTTTATCCCGGAATGCTTTTCCATTTTCCTGACTACCTTCTGTTTATGGACCTTCCTCATCAATGTTCACTGGGGCAAGGGAGAGGAGTTATTCCTGCAACAGTGAAGATAGGGACAGCTTATGCAACCTCTTCATCTGTCGAGAAAGTAGGCTTCTTGGCTTTTGCGTGCCCTGCCCCCCCTGGCTGCAGAGGGGCATCTCTTGCAAGAGGAACCTACAACATTCACTCTTGATCCTGACGACAGCATGATGGGCTAGGGTGTCCACCTTCTTCATTGTCAGGGATCTTGGTCTCCAGATGAAAAACGTTTGAAACACCTCTCCATTGGACAGATTTATGACTTCTCCTGGCCTCCATTCTAGAGTGTACGAGGGCAAAGAGCAAGTTCTTCAGCTGGCATAATTCCCAGCAGCTTACCTTGGAATATCGTGCTTTTTGTGGCTGTTCCATGTAAGAAAAATGGCTCCCACCAGTTCTTTAGGCTATAGAGTGATGCTGTCATCTTTTTTTTCCCAACAGCTGAGCCTGTGGGATGTCAGTTTATAGTTTAGATTTGCCAGCTAATCTCTCTCAAGAAGTGCCTGCTGCCTGTTCCTTTTTTGCACATGGAACCTGATGTGGGTTTTGATGTTGTAAACTTCAAGACCCAAGAGACATGGTCATCGGAGCTGTTTAGGAGGGTCGTGGAAAATTCTGTTTTCCTGTTGCCCAAGGTCACGGCAGCAAGGGTCTCTGAGATTCATGCTCTTTCAGCTGACCCAGGTTTTTGCTGTTCCGAGAAGTTGGTTCTGTTTGGGAAATGACACCTAGACTTTCGTGGCTAAGTTTTGATGCCTTAGATGCCTGAGCAGCCTTGTGGTTTATTCATTCCTGAAACTGGAAAGCGCGAGCCAGCTCCCCTGCAGAATCCAGTCCAGGTTGTCAGCAGTTACCAGAGGCATTCATGACTAGTGCGGGTAAACCATGTGTAACTCTTTCTGCGTCTGAAGGACGACCATAAAAGAGGTCACCTCCAGCCCTTTCGTCCTGTTTTTAGTGGTGATTTAATATACCTGTGTCTTTCTTTCACAACATTTATCCCTGTTTCATGTACACGTCCACAATGTTGCCTTATCAGACTTATGTCTGCTGTGGCATGGTTCTTATTTTGCTTTATTTTTATTGAAAGACCTTTCCGGGAACACTGCTTCTCTGGCTTCTCTCAGATTGCAGTGGCGCAACAAGCTGCATTCATTTTAAGTGTCACAGCCAATTAAATTAATTTTAAAAGTTTTGTCCTCAACATTAAAAAAAATATTTTTGTTTCTGACAGGCTTTTCACTTTCAAGAAGCCATTTTCTGCCTTTCATTATTATTTTCTGGATGCTTGATAACTTAGTTATTTCATAAAATTTAAAAAAAAACTGAAGAACCTTGTAAATGATGACGACTGGTTTTCTTAGTGATTTCTGGGGTGAATTGAGACCTTGTTTTTTGTTGTTGTTTTTTTTTTTTTTTTTTTGCCTGCTGGGTTTTTACTCTTTTTTTCTGTCTTTTACTCTCCCTTTTTTTTTTTTTTTTTTTTAATTTAACATAGAATCTCCATCATGCTAGGAGTTTACAGGGCTGGCTGTCTTGCCCTGATATTGCTTTAGTTGCTGGCTTGGCATAAAACACCCATTCCCCCTCTCATCACCCCCAATCCATGAAGCTAGGAGCTTTTCTTGAATGAAAAGAAGTGAGGAAGTTGGAAACCACTCGGTTTCCTTTTCAGACAGTTTTAAGATGTGCTGCTGACCATGCTAAAGATCACTTGTGATTTGTTACCAGGAGAAGAACTTTTTCCACAAAGTGAGCTCTCGGCTTTCCAAACCCAACGTCTTTGTGCTGCAGAATCGATGGGATGTGTCAGAAAGTGAGGAAGATATAGATAAGGTACCAGAATTCATTCTTCAAAATTGATGCATGTTTTTGAACCTACATATTCTTGAGTATGTATACATATCCTTTCAGGAAAATAAGAGACCGAACAAACACAAATACACACACATTCCTGGATATATATATATATAAGAATGAATGAAAAAGTCATTGTCATCAATTGTCTGTTTGCTTCAGGTGAAACAACAGCATTTGGACAACAATATTCAATTCTTATCAGAAGAGCTTCAGGTTGCAGACAAACGAGAAGCCAAGGATCGTGTATTTTTCGTCTCTGCTCGTGAGACACTTGTGTCACGTCTGCAGGATGATACTGGTATTCCTACCCCAGGTATGAAAAACCTATTTAATCAAAGTGAATCATTATTTATCCTGTGTAACATTTTTCATAACAAGAAGTTGAATAAAAATAGGAATTAAACTGACAAGTTATATTCACACCTGTATTAAGTATGGTGCTGTCTCCACTCTTGTCTTCAACTGTCCTGTCTGTGACAAAACTGTCCTAGCATCGCTGGATGCACACTTGCAACTGCTCAGACAGCTGGCACAATTACACAGCCACTCGTTCAACCAGAGCTGGTCCACGATGTTCCAGTCGAACCACCGCTGAGCACAGACCAACAACACCAACCCAAAAAAAAAAAATGAATGGTACAAAACAACAAATTTACTACATACACAAGAATATATTAATACTGCAGTTACTTAATCCAAGCAGCCCATTGGACACATGGGCACCTGCTCGCAGCTCCAGAGGAAAGCTAGGTCACATCCGGGTCACGTGTCCTCAAGCTGACTATGCCTTTGGGGCTTAAGACATGGTGATAAGGGTGCAGAGTAAAAGAGCAGACAAATAGAGACACTCTTCAAAATGAACGAGAGTATAGGAAGAAGATGCTGGAGACAAAGGTCTTGACGAAGACCGAGATGAAATTGAAGATGCAGACGGAGACTGAAAGTCTGTGGAGAAAACAGTATATTTGTTCACCCATCACCAGGTAGCTATAACAAAACTCCTCATCCAAGACCCGTCCCTAGCTAAGGTTTCTAAACACGTCTCTCCCTAAAAACTTTCGAACATAACATGTCGTGCAGGTATGCGCCACAACCCAGATTTATCTAGCACACGTATCACACTCTCAAACTGACCAACAAAAATAATCCCTAACACATAAAACATTTTCTCGCTCTAACGCACTTCCACCCAAAGATCAAGGCCCCTACAGACTAAATAATGCGGAAACAAATAATTAACGCCCATTCACCCAAACAGCTCATGACAAATAGTCTACCACACACAGGAATAACAGGAAAAAAATACTGGCTGATGGGATCTGACCTTGCACTAAGCTAAATCCTCAGCACACCACTATCTTACAGTACCAATGCTCTTCTATTTTCTATTTATGAATTTCTTACAATATATACCCTCAGTCAAACATTTGAGAGGAAAAAAAAATTCCCCCTTTCCCCACATTCTAATTTTCCCATTAAAATTACTCGGCAGGACTAGCATAGAATGAGCTCGCTAGGTGTGCGCCCATCCAATCTCCCAGCACCCCTAATTTCCATCACACCACAATGCAGGTCTGTTACCTGCCAGATAGGCTCTGCCAAAAGACGGGAGATACACCAGCCCTCTTCCCAAAACAGAATAAGCAACTAGGTACACTAATCACCAGACACACCCTCTGGGCACCTGCAGCAAGTGACATGTGACATTGCCTGTGTAACCACTTAGGCATTAATCCTGAGTTTTACTAAGTTCAGAGATGATCCAAGTGCACAATGGTTATCGCCTGTCACCAGTACAGGGAGGATTGGCTGGCCTGGGTTCAGAGCTCATCTTGGACATGTGTTTCTTTCTCTGCATGTGGCATCTGTTAACAGGACTGGCTTCTTTGCCGTGATATATCCTTAGTTCCTTGCTCAGCATAAACACCAACCCCCCACAACTCCTTCCCCCACCCCTTGGTTTCACAATTTTTTTTGTAAAAGTTGTTAATCCTGAGCATTGCCCAAGCTTGGAATTTTATCTAAAAATATTTAACGTGATTTGAAATCAGATGCAGTATTAAGCTTGATCATACTACCTGAGATAAACCATTAAAATTTCAACCACAAGTAACTCTTAGGTTAACACCAAAAGGTTAAAATAGCATTGTCGGTGCAAATATTTAAGAGTGTCTAGTAATGCAAGACGAGTTGTAATAATATTTTTAAGAATAATCACAATTTAAACCATGCATTTTGAGGGTATGTCAGGTTTTATTTTGTCTTTTGTTTTCAGATCGTGCTCTGTTGCCAGGGTTTCAAGCCAGAATTTTTGAATTTGCTAACTTTGAAACTAAATTTGAGGTGCGTCTAAATTGCTGTTTGCCTGCTCTCTATAGAAAGAAACAGTAGACTATATTAGTAGTGTATTATCTGCATTTGTTGTACAGGTAAACATTATGTAAACCTTCTTAAATCTACTTGGTTTCCTTTGTAAACAAAGCATCTGTTTGGCAGAGTAGTTTGGTGCTGCATGGGAAAATAGTCCATTACTAGTAATGTGTCTCGTATACTTGGCAATGACCCTTGTTCAGGCCTGCATATCAAAATCCGCTGTAAAGACCAAGTTTGAACAACACACAGACAGAGGCAAGAACATCACATTTGAGCTGAAGAAAGTCATGGAAGACGCATTTACTTCAAGCAACCAACATCTGTAAGTATGCAGCAAATATGGGGGTTTTATTCACATAGAACTTTACAGTGGGCTGCATGTACACTTTTTGAAACCAGCATCTAGCAACTTCATGCTATGAATATTTTAACTGATCGAGTGATTGATTCTCTGAACATGCCTGTTGAAAATCATTAGAGACATTTTACTGAAACAAGCGTTTCGATTGATTTTTGTTGTTGTTGTTTTGTTTTGTTTTGCTACTTTTTCAGAGATAATATGATCCCGAGCATCTTGCTATATTTGTGCAGAGAAAGGCAGCAGCGTTTGCGCCAGGAGCGGCTGGATGAACTGGAGACCTTAGACAAACAGCTTGACCTCCTATCCCGTGAGGTCAAAGCCAAGATTAAGGTCATGGTGGAAACTGTTGAGAGAAAGGTGCAAGTCAGGACAAATAATTTTTTTTCTTGGAATCATAATGTTGGCAAGAACATAACCAGGACTTGAACCAGGCACACATTTTTGTTAATGCCTGATTGAAGAGTCAATAGAAAGACAGCAGTTATTTGTTTTTGGATGTGATGGTGGTTTTACGGGGATAATCACAGAAAAAAATGAGCATTCACCCATGTCTTAAAAATTCTGTAACTTTTATCAGTAGAACTTTTATCCTGTGCATTAGAGATATATATACTGCTGTCTTAGCCCAGAGGTGCTTATTTATAAGCAGGTATATCAGGATCTTATTGTTGCTTGTACTGGATCGCAGCAAAAACAACAACAGTGTTCACCGGCAGATATCTTGTCGCTTAACAGCTAGTGATAGCAGCTTTATTATACTGGAAGCTATGTGTAAATGGTTCATTTGTTGTCACTTGGTTTTAGATATAAGCCCCACTTGGAGGTCACAATCTACATGAAATAATCAAAATAGTGGAGATAAATTAGGCCAATAGCCTTACCAAAATTGATAACATGAGTGATATAGCATATTCCCAGCCTAAGAATTCTTTACAGGTTGCCTCAGCCCTGAATGATGAAATCAGACGCCTGTCTCTGCTTGTAGAAGAGTTTGATCGTCCATTCCACCCAGATCCAAGGGACTTAACTGCATACAAGAAGGTAATGCTCTGAAGTGTTCCATTTGATTGGTCTACTTTTGACAGAAGATAGGAAATGCATATATATATATTCTATTTCTGCCTGGTATCATGAATGAAGGTGGTAGGGGAAGAACATGTGTGCACCGATTTTTGTACCTGCTTCATCTGTTTGGATTTTGCTTAAAGATCATTTGTTACATGGCAGTTATAAGGAAAAGGATGATTCATGAGATGAGACATTGGGGGAAGAGAGTCGGGGGGCTTTCAGAAGGAAAAATACAGTGAATCTTGATTTTTTTTTTTTACTGAAAGAGGTGTAAATTGGCAAAGGTAGAAAATTGGTAGGATGGTTACATGAAAAGTTTGCTCAAATTTGGTTGGGAGACATTTCTGAAAATTTAGTGTTTAAATGGTTAAGAAGGGTTATTTATAGTTATCGGTTTGACTGCACTCGCATTAAACAGGCTGAACTGCAGCAAGAAAGAAGAGATCCAAAGTTTTTGTTACCATAAGTTTTCGACAATCATCCATAGAAAATTCAAATATAATTGCCCTATCCAAGCAAAAGTTTTTGAGATCTTGTATCTCTGGGAAACACCTTCCATCAAAAACAATCCAAGGGAATGCTGTTTGATGCAGCAATATAGTTGACTGGTTATTCAGAAAGTGTGATTGTAGAAGGCTAGCATAGGGTATGATAACTCTCACAATCCTTCACTGCTGTGAAAAGGATCTGCACCTGTTTGTGGAGGCCAGCATTTGTCGCAATATGATTGGGCGATGTACCAGCTCCACCCAGCGGCAGCTTGACAGCATGGACTTGTATCTTGCAGGTGAAGCACACCAAATCCAGCAGCATGAGCTACCTTTTGAATGTGCCTTCAGTAAACCTCCTGTGAAGTGTGTTCATTTTCCCATTTTGAGCTTGTGTGTGTTTCCAAGCAGAATTTTCATTTACAGCTTTGTGACTGCTGCAATAGATGGTAATTGTCTGGCAGTTAGTGTTACTATTGCAGTGAGAGGCATCAGGATTTCTGTCTTAAAAATTACCTTCTCTTTCACCTGTATCTTTCACTGAATTTTATCAGTGGTCACTATTTAAACAGTTTGAATTTTGTAGTGCTTTAGTCACACATAATTTTATTTTATTTTATTTTTTGAGCTGGTAGAATTCTGTTACACGTTACAAAATAAAGTCGGGGGGTTGGGGGGGGGAAATCATTTGTGCTTCACTGATGCATATATGAGCACAAGATGAAAAAGAAGAGGTGGAGATGCATGCATATGCATACAAATGAGTTAGAGAATTTCAACTTTTTTTCCCCCCCTCCCTTGTTAATTTTAAGGGAAAAGAATCACTGTTTTGTCAGTATATTATTAAAAGTAATTATCTTCACAGCAAAGTTCATGCTGCATACATTTTTCTTTCTAATTTTAACTGTCTTTGTGACTAGTTCTCTGTGAAGGGTACGGTACTTTAAGTTTTGCAGTTAAAACTGTCATAGTATTTGTTTTGTTTACACTGGGTGGTGGTGTTTTTTTTTTTGGAGGGGAGGGGTTGTTTTTGGCAAATGATAATTATCACAAGAACAGCTGTGGTCCACTCTAGTTTATGTGCAGCTTGTGTATATAGACAGCTTTGCATGTTGTGTGAGTTTTGTTTCTACTACCATTTTGTTTTCAGGAATTGCATGGTCATGTAGAGCGAACTTTGGGTCGCAATCTTCAGGCACATTGTTCTTCTGCTTTGTTGCAAGGGGTGGAGTCTACAGAGAGACAGATGACAGGTGTGGCAGTCTTCCCACAGGAGTAGTTGCAAGAGTATCATTATTACTAACCATAGAAAATCTACTGCATCTACTAATCTCGAATCAGTCTTCTCCATCCTCCTTTTTCTAAAAGAATAATTCATATTTGTGGTGGTACTTATACTTCAGACCTTGTGAAGCAATAATTCATATTTATGGTGGTACTTATACTGCAGATCTAGTGGCTGCACCCGTTGCTCGTAGCATGTGGTATAAACAAGACATGATACAATTTTTATCGTTTTATCATTGAGCTTGCCAGTCAACACAAGCTAGGCCCTAGGTAGATCATAGGCCATAGATCATCAGATTAAGAATGGTATTTGGGAAAAGAAACTGGGTGATGAGTTGGAAAAGCTAGGCTAGAAAAGCCAGAAATTTTTCAGATGAAACCAGCAGTGCAGTTTTACCTTTTCTTTACCCTGTGAATAACATGAATAACTCTCATTAATATGAGGGTTGAAAGTTGTCTGTCCTTGTATAGTCTAGTGTTAAGAAAGCCTCTAATACTCTGTAATCTTTACATCATTTTTTACTTTTGCTCATTTCTCCTTGTTTTGTTTTGCATTTTAATTACCCGCCACAAATCCTCCCCTATGCTCTGGTAGTTCGGATTTATGTTTACTCTCAGTATACAGTACTTCTAAATCCAAGTATAGCATTGTAACAATAACTTTGTATGCTGAGGCAATATGCAAAGAAACTACATACTGTACATATGCTACTCATTGGCTTGTGAAATTAACTTTTTTTTTTTTTTTTTTTTTTTTTTGATTGATTGGTGGCTGTTGATTTTGCTAGTATTCGTGCTGTGCATTTTCTCCCTTACCATTTTCCCCTTTATTTTAATTGACTTATAAGGATGTAGTGTTGTGGTTTGTTGTCCTTTGATAAGGTTTTTTGTAAAATCATAGTTTTGTAGACTATTTTAATCATGTAAAATTAACAGCTATTATTGCCTTTTAAATGAAAATGCACAAATATGTCAAAATAGTCAAATTCATTGCATATTAAATGAATTGTAAAGCCTTCTTTGAAAAATACATATCTCCACAAATGGCTGATTTCTTTCAAGTGTTATTTTAATATCAAAGTATGCTGATTAAACATTATAGCAACCTGATATGGTCCTGTCATAGCATTGGTATCTTGTGCAGCTACAGTCAGGGAACATAAGAACTATTCAAAATTTTGTGGCTATGGAACATTTCAAGTTTTTAACATCCAGAAGGTTTTGTTTTTTTTCCAAAAATACACCCATTTTTAGCTGCAGACATTAAAAGTGAATTTCCAAGATAAACTGAATGTTACTAGTGTTGCTGAGAGATGAAAAACCTCATATCTGTGATTCCATTGCAGAACGCCTGGCTACAATTCTTCCTGACGACAAAAGGCAGCAGCTGTTTAGTCTGATCCCAAAACGAGATTTTGACATTGCCTATCGCCTGGATTGCAGGAATCTTTGTGCTGACTTCAATGAGGACATTGAGTTTCACTTTTCTTTGGGTCCTATGAATCTAATGCAGAAACTTTTGGGATCAAAGGACCGTGCAAACTTCCTTGTTGGTTCAGCTGGAACTGTGAGTATGGAAATCACATGCTCTGTCTGTGTGTGTGTGAACTTATAAGTTTATGTGTGTGTGCTGATTGCATAATATTCTATCTCATGCACCTTCAGCTATCGCAGATACTAATGTAAATTAATAAAATCTGTTTAAAAAGTAGTCCTGACTCTGCAAAGGGGTTGGGAGGCTGATTATTTATAAAGTGTATGTCACAGTTGTAGCTCTTTCTCTTTTTCCTCCTCTCTCCCCTCCTCCTGCACCCTCTAACCTCTTGACATCACTCTCTAAGATATCATTGGATATTAGGGAAAATGAAATATTCTCATTTGTGTATGTTTGAAGTAGAAATTGCATTTGTCTTTTTAAAGGAAACAAAATCTTGGGAGTCTTCTGCATCTGCAGTTAGATCGTGTTAAGTCCTAGTGAAGCAGTATCGCTGCAGATACTCAGATTTTCTGCATTAATTTGAATACCATTCTGGGATAGAGATGAAAAATGAGGTTGCCGTTGACTTGAAAAAAACTTAAAAGAAAATTCTTTTATGACAATCAAAATGTAGCAACGTAAGACTGGTTTTATGCATCAAGATCCGAGGACATGCCAGTAAGTGGTGGTATGATACCTATTGCACCTAGTCTCCACCACCACCTCCAAATCTTAGTTGAGGTTATGTTTGTGTAATTTGAACATGTTACCAACTTCTACCCTTTGTCCCAATTCAGCCCCAAAATGGCTGCTTACATAGCATGTGGCTAGACTGTGTGGGAGTTTAAAAATGATTTTGCAGCCCGAACTCAATGATTTTGCAACCTTAATTTTCTTCCCAACTATTTTCAAAACACAGTCAAATACTTCTTACAGGCTTGCTAAAAGTAAAATAGTAATAATAATAAATAAAAACTTCCTTTTGCACCAACATCTTTAGAATTTTAGGATCTGACATGCTGATGCATCTTTTGCACTTTTATTGAATTTGTTATAAAATTGCTTTTACACTCTCTCATAACGTTTTTATTTGTGAGAATGTAGGTTGTTCTTGGCTTCAGAAATGTGGGGATGTTTGAGGAGAGAACACCTGTCCTGTAGGGACTGTTTTGAGCTTTACATCATAAATTTTGCTGTAGACTGGCAGAACTATGCACAGACATGTTAGCAGATGTAAATGACTCAGAGTTTACTTTCTTGACAGCTGGGAAGAACACTTTCTCCTGGCTCTACAGCAATTGGAACACAACAAGGTCTTCATGACAATGAGATCTTGGCCTCCTTACTAACAACCTTTGCATCTTTCACATCTCGCACCACTTTAGGAGCTGTGGCTGTCGCTGGTCTGGTAAGTGACACAGTGACCTTGGTCATAAATTTTTGTATGCAAGGGTAATCTGTCCTATTGCGTGGAAGATCCTCTGCAGTCCTTCATTATGTATGTGTATGGTTTACCACCTCAACATATTAATCACACTTTTTTAAAACTTTTGTATTCTTTTCTTTTATCACTTTCATCACTTATTCTTCATCTGTTTTATCATTTTTAATCATAAAAGTGTGACCTGTATGTGTGTGTGAGAGAGAGGTGGAAGCCTTAAATGTTAAATTTTTGCAACTTGTCTCCTTATATTTCATCTGCACTCAAGAAGTTTGATTTGACCATTATATATGCCTTCAGCTGGCCAAGGCAGCTGGGTGGCGAGTGATTGCAGTGACAGGTGCCCTGTATGGCTTGCTGTATCTGTATGAGCGCCTGACATGGACCACTCGGGCCAAGGAGCGGTGTTTTAAACAGCAGTATGTGGAGTATGCAAGCAGCAAGCTGCGGTTGATTGTGGATCTCACCAGCTTCAACTGCAGCCACCAAGTGCAGCAGTAAGTGAATGTTCTCAGTAATTGAAACATTCATGGATTTATAAAAGATAGTTGTATAGATTTTTTTTAAAAAAACAGCCCATACATAATGTCCTATTTACAACTTTCCTCTCTCTTGAACTTGGTTAAATACTTGCAAAGACTTTATTTCAATAAAAAAAAAATTTTTGCAGGGAGCTGACGTCAACGTTTGCTCGCCTGTGTCACCAAGCTGACATGACCAGGCAGCAGTTGGAGGAGAGTCTAAAGGATATGGACAAAAATCTCCAACAACTGCAGCAGGTAGCCAGTGCCTCAAAGACACTAAGGTGAGCATTATGGACAAGGTTGGAGGTTTGTAGGTCTGATCTTAACCCCTGATTTCTGCAAAAAAAATTTACGAGTTCAGAAATTAGTGTGTTGAAAGTGACAACTCCATGCCCTGTTCCATTGTAAAGCTACAGTTTTCATTATGTCCTCATTGGAGAGTCCGAGCTGAAACCTTTTATCTGTATTAAGAATTTTGAAATAATAAATAATGACATCTGATCAAATCAAAACAAAACAAAAATCTTGTATTTTTCTGGAAATTACTTTGTGCTTGAGCAACATTGAGCATGAGAATTTCATGAAAACTTTGGAAATTTCTTTGCTACTGTTAAACACTTATCTGTGATTTGATTGCTGACTCTACAGTAGCACAATAGTTATCTTGCCAAGATTGTTGCTCCTAGGACTTTCCATTTTGACTGAATCACCTGCCTAAAGAAAATTAGAGTTGTTCTTTTAGATCAGACCTGGGCAAAGGCCGGCCCGCGGGCCGGATCCGGCCCGGCTCCTGTCTCTGACCGGCCCGCCCGCCAGTATATATACTATATATACAGTATTGGGTAAAACGGAGTTAACTATATTAGTCCGGCCCTCTAAAACTATCCCAATTTCTCATGCGGCCCCTTGGGAAAATTAATTGCCCACCCCTGTTTTAGATGCATGTGACCCAATGAAGTTTCTTGAAATTACCTCTTACATTTTCATTACTGAAGAATACCTCCTTAGAATTTACTCAGGCAATTACAGTACAATACCTGCATAACCATCAACTTTTAATGTTTTTAAAAAACTGAATACGTTTACAATAATGACATCAAATTAGCTTCAGGTAGTGCTGATAAACTGCAAATGTAACAGCCCAGTTTGGAAGAAGGGAGAAGGTTGTTGAAGATTTTTTTTTCTGCTGCAGGAACAAAGCCGACTTTCTCGACAGTGAGCTCATGAGTTTTTGCAGTCAGTACCTCACCCAGGACTCTTAGTGCACAGAGATACTGACAGCCTTAAGCAAGTTGCTCTGTTAGAAGGAAAGCACAGCAACACAACTGACTTGAAGCTCTTGTCCAAAATGTGTTGATTAGATAGCTTTTTTATGTAGCAGTCCATATATTTATGTATCCTTAATCTGAACCGCAGGAAACAAGGCCTTGATCCTTTGTTTAAGGGTCTGTGCCTGTGTTCGTTGGTTTCTGGAGGAATGGAAAGGGTAATTAAATTAAATAGGAATTGCGAGGAGACTGGGAGTATGATTTGTGAATGCTGAGTAGGGAAGGGGCTGTTAGTGGGTGTTCATGAAGTTGCATGTTTTTGGGGTTTTTTTTGGGGTGGGTGGGGGATATATATTTCATTGTATATATTCAATGGAATCTTCATTTCTGACAATTTTTGTGTTGGCTTTGATGAAAGAGAGCACAACATCCACATGTAAATTAGACTGTGCTTTCTTCAGAAGTTGAGCCAAACCACAGAAGACTTTGTTTTGTGTGTTTTCCTCTCTTTGATTTTATATGTGTAATTCCTTTGTAGTTTGAATGAATTGTGTGTGATTGTATTTTGAACCTAAAATAGAGAAATAGGGCTATATAAGCTGCCACAAGCATTTAGAGATGAGAAAACTATTGTAAAGCAAGTGATATAAAGATGTAATTGTGAAAAACATTCTGTAATATTGACTTGATCTTTTTAAATTATTGTAAAATGTCAACTTTATTGAGAAGTTCAAGACCAAATACTTTATATTTTTGCTTCGAGCCCCTTTCTTATTATTTTCTTTGTTATCAGGATTGGGGGTGTTCTGTGTACAACCAACAGTAAAAGTGAGAGCAGTACAAAATTTTTTTAGACTGCATATATTTGGTATCATTTTTAAAAACTTCATTGGGGGCATGTATTTTATACCATCTCTGCTGGATTCTTATCATACCCATGGTGTGTGATTTCTCACTACTGTTGTAACAAAAGTAGAATTAATATTCACAAAGGTTTTTTTGAGTTGTAGTGTTGCATAAGGATTTGTTGCACGTGCATTTCCTTATGCTTGGCACAGCAACAATGTCATGGGTTCATCAGTATAAAATCTTTCTATAATTTTGTATAGTTGTAAATAATTTCCTTGGGGTGCTGTAAGAGCCATTGTGGTTGCTGTCATTTGTCATGTGATATTAACGCAGCTATTTTCCTTTTCCTTGTATGCTTCAAGAAAAAGTTAGTGGAAGAGCATGTATTTCTCTATTTGATTCTCACTGTTGTGCTGTTATTGCAGCATTGATTTGGTAGATGCCAGGGATATCTCAGTATTACAAATCCCTAAAAAAGAAAAAACCAAACTACAATTTAGCAAAGACAATGATCACAAGGTTGAATAAGCAGTGTGTTCCTGACGTTGTTCCTTCAGTTCTAATGAATTTGGTTTGCAAGTCTCATTCTTCAAATGACCTGTCACTATGATGTTTGCTTATGATTATTATTACTGAGAAAGATGGGCCTTTAAACACTCTAAATTTGTAAGATCTGGCCATCAAAAGAAGACTCAAAAAGTGTGTTCATGCAGTTAAAAAAGTCCTATCAAATGATCAAGGGAAGTCTGGATGTAGTAAACATAAGCTACAATGGTTTTTTTTGTTTGTTTTTTGGCTTTTTTTTTTAAGTGAAGACATTTTGTTTTCCACTAATGACTGGGATGAAGATAAAGGTGAGTAAAGTTTGTAACCAAGAATACAGACTCCCTTCTCTTTATTCTTTTGTTGATTATTATAAATCCATTGTCTTGGTTGATTTTGATGATTAGTTCAGAAGCATATCTACCACTTTTTTTACACCTTGCCTAAGCATCCACATTCTCCTCCCAAACACACTGTATGGGTAATACTTTCTGAACTCAGAAAAAATGAAACTACCCTTCCTTAGCTCACTGAAAGGCATGGGGAAGCCTGAAAATATGAAGGAGGCCAGCCTACTGTTATTTGAGCACTACAACTGTTTTCTATACAATGTGTGTGTATATATAATTCACTCCCTTCGGCCATCTCTGTGTTTTCTCTAGCATCAGAATGAAATTTACATGAATAGCTTAGTGCACAGAGTAACAAACTCCTGATTAGACTTGCTGTTTTGTAGGTCTTCACCTAATTAACAGTGTTGACTTTTTAATATGTGTGTCTACATGTATGTACATGCACATTGTTAGTGTGCGAGTTTATATATGGCATATTTCTTTTTGACTGATGCTTTGTGATAGATATTGTGACAGATGGAGAACCTTTTTAAAAAAGTATCATAGAGTTCTGCACTACAGGAATAAAATTTGAAAAATTTGTCAGATCGTTTACAACATCTTTTTCCTTTTCCTAAATGATCTTTATGAAATAAAGATGGTCCAAAAATAAAATTACCCAGACCAGAGTATATTTGGGAAATGGTTCTTTTGTGAATGAAAATTGTAATCCTTTTCTTGTCCTTGATTAATGTTGATCTCATCTGTTGGTTAAGTGATTTTTTCTTTAAAGTACATCTTGTTGTACCCAACCTCACTACTTCTCATCTTAAGTATATTACATCATTTTTTAACAAATCAAGTGAGAATTGAATGCATAGAAAGTATTGTACATACAATTTTTAAAAGATCTTCAGGCACAGACAGATGAAAATTGAAAGACAGGGTTGTGAAATTGTGACAGATTTGTGAAAGGAAATAAAAGAAGTGAATAGTCCGGCTCGCTTGTTAGTGTGGGAGAGTCTGCAGACAGAAATAATGCCCGGTCCCATATGTCTGTAAACACTTTTATAAATCGGCTTTGACTATGACAAACAACTGTTTCGATGCAAATTTAAGTTGAGGCATTACTTCGGATCTAGAAAATGTTTAGAATATGTGAAGAGAGAGTGCAGATATATTTCCGTGGACTGGGAGACAAATAAGTCATTGCAAGACAGCCTAATAGACGTGCTTTTGAGCCCACTAGGAACTGTTTCAAGCAGTTGCAGTACTCTGTACACAGAGGTTGGCCGTCGGAACATTTGAACACAGGGAAAACCACGACGTGGGAAGATCACGACGAGTTGAGATGACCAGTGTTGTCCATAGGAATGGGAATCCCATGGGAAACGTCCCATGGGATGGGATGGGATGGGACAGCACACATTTGTATTTCCCATGGTAGTCGATACTTGATATTGCAAAATAAATTTACTGTTATTTCATTCATCAAGGATTTAAATCTTTCCTCTGAATCATCTATTGTATGTGAAGTAGCAGGAATTATAGAACAAAAGCCGAAAAGTGGTTTTCAGTGTTGTCCATAGGATTGTTAATACCATGGGAATCCCATGGGAAACATCCCGTGGGATGGGACAGGCATAAATTGCCATGGGATGGGATAGAAAAATATGTCCCATGGACAACCCTGGAGATGACTCGCTATGGAAAATGCTTTCAAAGACCATGGGAGTTGCACGGAAGAAGTGATCAAAAGGCAAGAAACCAGAGTGACCTCAAAAATAGTACAATATTTAAATCATTGGCGACCCCGAGCACTGACTAGTGGCCTAAGGTATGATTCAGCGCCATAAAGTCCGGGAGTACCGACACTAGACAACAAAAGCGTGTCACTGACGAAACTCCGTAAGGGGCAGACAACGTGTCTTCTCTGTTGCTAGAGTTGGGGAAAAGGAGGACGCCCAGTTCAGGCGGTATATTGGCTGTCAGTCACACGGCAGTTTTTGCAATGTCATCTAGTTTTTGAAGTTATCAAGTGGTGTTTAGGATACCGCACACACGTAGCTTTACCCCTAGGGTGGTAGTTATAAGGCAACGGTGGTAAAAGGGTAAGAAAGTTTTGACGGGTCTACACACCGCTTCCGAGTCCTTAGGCCATGCTTACCACAGGGTAGTGTTTCGACTCACGTAACTCACGGAGAAAATCTCTGACGGAAAACCTGTAATAGGAGGGGGAAAAACCCGGATCACTGGCCTTTCTGGAACACAATACGGGCTACAATTATACAGCAAGGGGAATTTACACCATTCAGTTTCAAGGAACTGGCCGGCACGAACAGTGATAACCACAACAGGTATAAATGTATTTCTGTATATATTTCGATAGTAGCCACAATTCTGTACATAAAAATAGCTGTATTTATGTTATAACCCTTTTAAACTTCTTAGTGCAACATCTCGGAGATTTCCCGGAATCGACGCAGCGTTGGTTGCGTCCTTGACCTTTGCAGCCTCGATGTCACTTGTAGGCCAATGTCGAAGCGCAGTATATCCTTCCGCCTTTCGTGGTGGGACGCGTTCGTTGTGTGGCGTACATACCGAGAGACGAAATTAGTTTCAGCCTTATTGTCGCACTTTGTCCATGTATGCACTTTTCTGTACTGGATAGTGTATACGTGTGAGTGTGTTTATTTTCTGGAGACATGCCCGCACACGCTGGTCTCGCGAAGGACTGCACGCAGATAAAAGTGGGTCAAAGGTTAGATTTAGAAATTGCTGCACTGGATTTGCGTTTAGCCTGTCTAATCTTTCTTTTTTTTTCTTTGAAAGGACCTCTCTCATGTGATATCCCAGAGACACCCTGGTGGTATGACTGTTGACAGGTCAGCCCAGGTAGCGTACTGTGAGAGGCGTGTATCGAGCGCTGCTCAAACATCTGAGGCTGGAATTAATTACCAGTGGTAAAGGTAATGATAAATTATTTCTTATGCGCTGCTACCGTTGAGGCTGATCGAAGTATGGTGTAGTTAATTTGTATTTGAGGTAGTTGGGGAAAGAAAGAAATAGAGGATAACGGACATGGAAGGAAAAACTGGGTGGCACTCGCAAAGATTAACTAGATACTGTTAGGTTGTTCATATGACCAACTATTTGTGTTGTGTAACGTGACAGGTGGCTCGGAGACATCACTACTCCTCGACGTTGACTTGGGCTTATTTTTCTCTTTCTCTCAATCTTCCCGCCCCATTTCCTCTATATGTCTCCCTTGCCTGGTTCTACGTCAGTAGTCTCCCTTGTGTATTATAGACTGCCCGCTATTTTCTGAACTCAGAACAACCGTTCTTAGTATCTACTGTTGGAATCCTCCATCAGGATCCTGTAACCATTGGTCCTGCTGTTAGTATCCTGTTAATGACCATGCAATCATCTTCGTCATCATAATGATTGTCATTGCCATCACTCCCATAGCCCTGTTTGCTGGAGCGGTCCGGTGGCGCAACGGTTAGCGCTGTTAGCGCCTGTCACCAATACAGTGAAGGTTGGCTGCCCTGAGTTCATTTCTCGTCTCGGGCACGTTGTTCTTTCTCTGCACGTGGCATCTGTTTACAGGGCTGGCTGCTTGCCGTGATATAGCCTTAGCTGCTGACACGGCGTAAAACACCAATTCCCCCCCCCCTGTTTGCTGTGTGAGCACTTACCTGACAATACTGTCAGCTCGCTCTTTCTCTATTTTCTCCCATTACCTAGAAATGCTAAATGACATGCCAGTCCACTTTAGAATATTCATTTATTTTATTTTGGAAGACTCGTACTTTTTCCTGCTGGGTCACACGTGATATGCCCAGAACATGTCAGTCTACGTCTTTTCACTACAACACCAGCAATTATTTGCCCGATTTGTACTCAATGGTGTGGTCTTTGTAGATGATGTGAAGGACCCTTTGATAGTATTTCATCTTCATGAACTTTATTCCCGTTTAGCATTTCCTCTTTCGGAATCCATATCTCGTATGTGTACAGTAAAATTTGACAAAGGGGTCGAACATATCAGAAAGAAATCACTTTACCTGCCCTCTTACTTTTCTGTCAGAATCCACGAGCTCTGTCATGGCGGCCACCGCCTGTCCAGCAAACGACGCCAAGCAGTTCGAGAGCTGCTGGCTAGAATGGATTAACAGATACTATCCAGACTATCGCACCAAGCTGTACATGCTGCCGCCAGTGCACTTCAGGAAAGTACCTTACATACCAAAGACCATTGGTGGTGTGTCTGTGCTGATGCCAGTTACACCAGAAGAGCAGCGGAAGTCCCTCCTGCAGAGATCTCGACGACAGCTCGACTCCATCGCTTCCGACACCTGTAGCCCCCAACGTGTGCAGGACAGTGACCTGCGGGATGATTCCGCCCAGGAGATGGTTCTGAATCACCTGAAAAAATTCGGAAAAAAGCGCGGGGAAGGCATGTTCATTATTTCTCTTCTGCGCTGCGCCGACTACCTCAGAGAGACTTCACGAACTACGGAGGGCCAACGGTGCGAGAAAATGGGTGCCTTGAAGAAAGAGGCAGTCAACTTTCGCCGTCCCTGTGACCTCCATTATTATCACGAAGATTTTGATATTATTCTCATCCACCCCAAGCACGGGATTCTAGTAGGAGAGATCAAGTCAGTCGGAGCCAACCGCTGCCCAGAACAGAGAGATGTTCGCCAAAGAGTAAAGGAGGCTGTGAAGCAGATAGAACGAAGAAGGCAGATCATTGCTTACCTGACTGAAGACTTAAAGGTACCAGTGACCATGACCTTGATACTACCTTTCGTCGAAAGACGCTTATTGCAGCAGACGTTGACAGATGATAAGGAATTGGTGAGATTTTCAATGTTTTTCTGTCTATTCTTCCGATTTTTTCCCCACATTTTTCACTCTTTGTGTGTGTGTTCGCTATTACACATTTTTGCCTCTGTCTCTCTTAAACAGAGAGTAAATCTGCCTTTTATTAAATACTCCAGACACAATATCCGTTTTTTTCCGAATAGTGGGGGAAAGCATGCACAGCAATGGCAGATAACAGTTGCAAAATAGATATCTTTCTTTATTTGGAATTTGATTTTTAATACATTATTTTACTTTTACAGCATTGCCTTTGCACTGAGTATCAGACATAATGTTATATGCCACATTTCGTGTCTCAAGGAGAGAGAGATAGGATACTCTATATCAGGATGGCAAACCTTTCTTCCTCCAAGGGCCATTTCGATAGCCATAATATCATTCGCGGACCTTACAAAATTATCCGTTTTCCACCCCTGTTCTATATAATCTGACCCTTACGAAGATAGCAAGTCGATTAAACGCATCGGCTCATGGTATAGGAACAGTTTGAATAATTCGTGGAAGAGATTGAGTCCAATAAGGTCGGTGAAGTAGCTTTGACCGTGGTTAATTCTTTTACTCCCAGCTCCGTTGTTACAAAACGAGGGTAAGTCGTTGCCCTGGGGCAACATGGGGAATCCCCATTTTGCCCTGGGGAAGCGACTTACTCTTGACTCTTGAACTACGGCCCCAGATGGAACCTTCCTCCCAAAACAACAACATAATAAAATATGAGGAGGATTTCTGATTTGATATTAGTATCCTGCACAACAACAGCCGATGAAAAATACCTTTTATTTTTGAAATGTATATTTGACTAAACGCTGCTATTAATATGTATACGTGTACAGAAACACTTCCCTCACGTTTAGATGTCCCGTATGTTTGTCATGATTTGGGGTTTTATCCTGTCTCTGTACCGGATGTCCTTGTAGACCTTCGTGAAAACTGTTGATGCCATTGTTTCGCACTGTAGCTGGAAAACCTGCGTTCGTGTCTCAGTCCGGATGCGGAAGATGCGGAAGATGCGGAAGATGCGGAACGTGCAGCCAGGCTCTGTTTATGCCGCGACGAGTTCTTAGCCCCTGATGGCAAAGAGTGGCCTGCAGGTTCAAAGCTTGGGGACTGGTGGCAGCATCAGATGAGTGGTAGGCCGGGCATAGCCATGGACGTGTACGAGCTCCTTCTGGCGAGGTAACCTCTAGCTCCGGCACAGAATTAGTTTCGACCCCAGTGCAAGGGCGGGAATAAAAGGTTGGGAGGAGAAATCAAAGTCTGTGGAAGGTGAGAAAGAGAAAGAAAAGAGAGATGAACGATTGGACAGACGACTAGGAGAGAAAGATAGCAGAAATTGCAGTCCAGTCATTTATTGCTTTCTCGTGATCTTAGGGATATTCCTTAACAGTATATCATCATAGTGTCACATTCCCATATTGTTGCATATGTACCAAAAAAACAAAACAAAAAAAAAACAAAAAAAAAACGGTTCTTTCTATCCGATGTTCACATAAAAAGCTTCGTCACGTATATGACAAGTTGCACCTCATAAATGAAGTGTCTACGTCGCTGCCTTTAAATTAAAAAAAAAAGTCTTCTCCCAGGTTCTGCGGTCCGGCCACGACCATCAGCGTGGCATGCGTCACCAGCCCTCGTGTGCAGGTGCAGGTGCGGACGGAGGGGCAGGCCGTGTCCGAAATGGGCAGGCGACAGGCCATGCTGACCTTGACCCCCGATCAGGTCAGCCTCCTGTCGGCACCGCCCTGCAGGGTCTTCCTGGCAGGCCCTCCCGGCACGGGAAAGACCTTGATGCTGGTGCTGGTGGGGTTGCAATGGCTGTACACAGGGCGTGACGTCCACGTGATCAGTACGTGGGGTCACAGCCTGGCCGCCGCCTGCCTCATCCATCAGCAGCTGCAAGACAACCTCGTGCAGAACATGGAGTCACCGACCGTCTTCAGCGGCGATGATAACACGAGGGAGGATTTGGCTTCTGTAAGGCAAACGCCTGGCAGCCCGGTTCTTCATTCCTTTAACTTCTATGACAACGACGAGGACGTCGAGGTTGCCGTGCAGACCCTCGTGGAGGTCGCGAAGAAAGACGGTGAAGTGTTCGTCCTGCTGGACGAGTTCAAGCTGAAGAACGAGTAGGTTGACCCTGTCGCTGGATGTATGCGAATGAAATTGTGACGTGTGTGGGATATGTATTTTGTGGATCTTTATCTAGTGTTATATGTGAAGATCATAGATATTTTCCAGTATATTTGTGGCGCATGTAGATCATGGATCCTTATTTAACGCAACGTGTATGGGGTATTATATCATAGATCCTTATCCATCGTGGCTTACGTGCATAAAGATCAATCCAATCCTTCGCGACTTGATAGGCATCTCAGCCTTAATAATCGGAACATATTTCTTAGGTCAGCTGAAACTATTGCTTACATTTAAATAGCCGAGAATATATCAGAGATCTCAAACATATGTAGGTGTGAGGCCATACTGCTTGCACAGTCTTGCTAACAGATTATCACTGCTGCTGTGTTAACTATTATCTATTTCACCTTCAACCATGTTATCACGTCACACCGCGTTATCAGGGAAAAGTGTGTACAGGACCTCGAATAGGCTCCGTAACAGGTCCACTACACCGAACCTTGCTCACATCCGAGAGCTTTTGATTAAATTGTCAGATTGAAACAAACATACCCATATATGTACCCGTGTATTCTTACGCAGGCATCCTCCAACCGCAGGGCAGGAGTCCACGGATGTGGGAGGTGCAAAGTGTCAAGAAGGTAGTGATGACAGCTCTCAACAACCTTTGAAAACAAACAGGTAAAACACGTGTTTTGTCTACAAAACCTCTAATCTTTTTCACAATTAAGCGGTTTATTTGTTTAATATGCTTCGCGAAAACTACTAATAAAAACGTAAGTAATAATCTGTAGTGCATTTGTTTGTTGTAAGACCTACGTGCCGAAAATCTTTTAAAAAATACCAGTTTGATTGGGAGGTTGGGCCAGTCGTAGAAAATTACGTGAATATTGATGGGTGTGTTTAAGTCTTCTTAATTGGTTTTTAATTAATCAGATTAACTTTACGACTCTCTAACTTCAGCAATCTGTCAGGCAAGTGGCTTCGCTTCGTCAAGCTGTTGTGTGAACGAGTTCCCGGCGCTCACATCTGGGCCGCCTCGCTGGCGCACCTCAACACTCCCGAGGAGCTAGAGACGGTGCGCCTAACATTGCCCTTGAGGTGTGCCCCGAAGGTGTTGCAGCAAGTAAAGGTGGGACTTTCAGAGTTAAAACACATCGCCGACTATTCCGAGCAAGAAGTACGTACGTCACATGACGGCTTGAACGTTGTGACCCTAGTGCACAGCGGGCAAGGTCACGAGGCTGCCTGGCCCCTGGACTGTCGGGAGTGCGGGCGCCGCATCGCAGAACAGCTGCATCAGCTGGGTGTCGGAGACACTGGCAAGTACACTGTACAGTCTTTCGCACTAGTGTTGTCATGGCTACTGAAGCAAGTATCAGCTCCACGCACTCACCCTACCTATGCGATCCTTCGGTGGTTCCAAAACTTCTCTATACCCCACACCCCTGTGAAATGCTTGTTCTCACCCCCTACAAAAGTAATATAACATTTGAAGAGGAAGAAGTTCCATTTCTAATTTTTGAACCAAACACAATAATGCGGATAAACCAATTGAACTTAAAATAATAAGCTTTTAACTCAATGCACAGAGTGCGAATATAAACCGAGCAGTCAGATTCTAAATTATTCAGAAAAATTTTAGGTAAAACCAGAAGCAACTCTTTGTCGCACATCTTGAAATTCCATCTTGCGCTCCTTGGGGTTGCAGACACTTAGGACCCCCTGATCTAAGTATACCCAGCAGCGGTAGCTGAAGTTGCCCGGGTTGATTTCTTTCGTGAATTCTTTCGATTAAAATTATATTGTTATTTGTTACCATTACATTTTTGAGTAAAGCTTATTCACTTAGTATTTGACAGGCATGGCTTCACTTTTGCAAAATTCTGAAGCTCTTAACCTTACTTTATTGTTAATATCTCTTTGCTAACTGAGACTGACCGCTCATTTTTGATTGGTTCATTATTTTGGGTACCCCCAGTTACAGCGTATGATGTGTAACATAAACATTAAAATAACGATATTCCAGAAAAAAAGTTAAGAAACCAAACAAAGCTTAAGACGTTCCCAACGAAATTAGTACTCCTGCAAAAATCCGACAAAGGATGTCAATTTACCTAACATTTAGTCACACACTCACGCAAGCACTCACGAAACAGTTTTATGATTTGGACATCATATGCTTCTACATCTGTACGTGTTCATTTATTATTGTTTAAAGGGGAGTCTTTTAGAAACTGACCCGACGACCACCGTAAATCGCACCCATGAAAAGTAAACCTGCTATACTTTCCAACCCCAATTTTTGTCCAACCTGCTGTAAAAGTTGGAAATATTTTATAACTCGTCTACACCTAGAAGCCAGAAAAGAGAAAATCCGGGGTTTCTATTATATATTGTATATTTTGATGTGAATACATGTTTTGAAGCTTTGATCCCTTAAGTGCTCACTAGTTTGACTTTTTTAAACTATTTTAACCCCCCACCCCTATTTCTCTCTCTCTTGACAGAGACAGGCGAGCCTTCAGGTCCATCTCCCCAGAAGCTTCAGTACGGCGACGTGTTTATACTGACCAACAGCTTTTCGCAGATTCATGATGATATCAGAGATGAGACAGGGGCAGTTACTGAGCCGGCAAACGGCTTGGTGCAGGGTCTGCGTGAAGCAGGTGTTGCGCGCCTGCGCGTGGTCCGGAACAGGAACTATGGGTCTGAGGAGCTGAGCCGCGAGGTAGAAGAAGTGGCACGCGCGAGGACCGATTGCGTGACACTGGCTCACAGAGGCGCCGTCTCTGGGCTGGAGCGTAAGGTTGTCGTGTGGCTGCCTGGAAGAATTGATGGCTTAGACGACGATCTGAGCGACGCCCAGCTGGATAAGTACGACAGAGTGTATGCAATGTCCAGATGCACCACCCAGCTTATTGTCGTCAAGCAAAACGAACATGTTTGACTTAACGTTTGAAAATGAAAAAGGCAGAAAGACAATCACTATACCATGCACTTTTTAATTAGAAATACTTAAGATGCATCTATGTCACCACAATAACAAAAAAATAAAGTAAAAGTATGCATGATAGGTGAAAATAACACCTTGCAATCCTGACCAGCAGGTAAATTACGGGTGATGATCTACCTTAACAATTTTCTTTCACAAAAATGATTAATTCAAAAGTCCCATTGCATAATGATTATCGTGGCAGAAAACTGTAGTAGTCGATTACTGTGCCTAAGGGCAGAGAACTGTCGTCGTGGATTACTGTTCCTAACGGCAGAGAACTGTGGTAGTGGATTACTGTGTCCATGGACAGAACTGTAGTAGTGGATCCCTGTGCCTATGGTTCAGAGTGTGGAAGGCAGAACTCATCTTTTCACTACCACCATTTCTTGATAAAATGAAATGAATAAAATTAAAATATATTCACTGATGACTGGGTGGACAAAGAACTTTTCAGTCACAGGCATGAGTCTCAAACCCACCTTTGGAGTTGAGTAAACACAACTGCTTTTTCTTGTTTCTCACAATAGTCATAAAGCTACAAATACTGGACAGATTGTGCACTTATTTCAACGTATGTAATGCATGCATCAGCAGCCTACCCAATTCTTACAAATATATATATATTGACATGGCTGCTGGATGTCACTGATGCATGACTCAATCAAGGCAGCAGAAATATTACAGAAAATAATCATGCCACCAATTAAAGATTTTTTCCTAAGCTCTTGGATACTATTTCATATATAATAATGGTGCTTAGCACACTGCTGTAGTGATGATTTAACTGGACAACAGCATTCATAATGTGATAAGAAAAATACAGGCCTTCAAATCAAATCACTACAAACCAATTATTTGAATATTACCAGAATGCTTAGCATGCTATTAAACCTTATAAGACACATGTAGAAAAATGTGTATTTCAAAAACACAGTACACAAATATATGCACTTTCAGCACTCTTGTCCAACTAGTCATGTCATTGGTTGCATTAGAATTTGATGAATGCATATAGAGACAGTTCAGCAGTTGATTTCTTCACAGATTATTTTCTCTAGTGTCTTAGCACAAAAGATTACAAAAGCTAGAGGATATATTTCTATCAAAACAGCTGCTTTAACGAGTCCAAAAAATATTTTTTATTTAGCATTCTTCTGAATGTTTATATTGGCAATATTGCAAACACCCTCTTGTAAATTCCATTTTAAAAAAGTAAAATGCCCACCTTGTCACTTACAGCACACCCTGCTTATCCTTCATTTCCCAGGTAAGTTTTAAAAACAATCTTTATTGGTCTCTTGTAAGTTGCATCAAAGTCCTTTAACCCAGGATGACTCCTTGTTGCAGCAGTGAGTACTTAAAATCAGTTTTGTATAGTTTGCTTCGCCTGCCTTAGCCTTTTTTCCATGAACATTATAATTCAAGAAACAACACAGCTAGATGGCTTTTCATCAGGTGGAGGTGGTTTTGAGTCTTCATCTTGTTTTGCCACTCCATCTAAGAACTTGAGGCCAGGTAATATTGCAAATACCCTGTACATCAGAAAGAAATCATAACGTACATCAGCTGTAAAAGACATCCATGCATACACACATCTCCCCCAACCATTTTAGTGGTGATTCGCTTAGATATCCCATACAATATAATGACTGCCATAGATAATAATCAAAATATTTAACAGTTATTATACATTGCTCACAATCTAGTATAGTTGCACTATTCCACCAGAAAAACTAACAGGCTTAATATACAGATAAAATTTACACATTTTAATCCACATTGATGTTTACTTATAGCTGAATACAGATATACAGCAACTACATGGATACCTCCTTTTATGCATTGCTCATGTAAGTTAATGTTATGACAAATGCATATTAAATTACGTTTTCAATAATCTCTTTTGCGGGAACAGGGGCCAGATACATAACTAAATGTCAAAGATAGATCTGTCAACATGCACAAATGACAACCAAATAAAACTCACCTTTGGCGGTAACCAATCTGAAAGGCAACTGGGTTGCCCAGTAAAAAGAGTTCTTCTAAAGGAGTTGAGCGAAGATCAGACAGACCATTAAAGTTAGTGATGTCATTGTCCAACATAGTCAAATATTTCACACGACTGATTTTTGGAAGCTTCTACAAGAAAAAGAAAAACCAAAAAGGAGACAATTTTCTTTTGAGAAATAATACCATCCTGATGCTCAAAGTCATCCTCTTTCTCACAATATAAGTGATTGCAAAATGGAAACTTTAATCAGCGTAGAAGGTAATCAAGTTTTAGTATTAACAATTTTACCAATAACAGAATACATGCATCTGTCATACTAGCTATATGTTGTTTTTACCACTTGTTCATTACTTACACCTTACCTTGAATGATGTTAAAAAATTGTTGTTGAGGTTCAAATATTCACAGCTGAAAAACAGAATATCTTGATCTCACCAAACATTACAAAACTGTCAGTTGAAAAAATCATAGTTTATACACACAAATAACACTTCATAATCATGCCATGTAATCAAACATGCACCCCCACTGCATCTAAATATGCTTTTTTGATGATAAATTAAGTGAAAAGATGTTTAGATCAGAATCTTGAATAATTTAATTAAATAAAATAATTTTAAAATGAGATCTACGATAGTGACTGAAAATAGCTTTGACAGTTAACTGTAATTCTTTTTATGCCAAAACATGTTCGCATTTATCATCTGGGTGAAATCCTCACGAGAAAAATCATCTTTTCCAGATTTTCTTTGACTACAAAAATAATTTTTCTATACAGAAAAATCGTCATACAATTTTGTAGTGATTTAGTCTAGACATACCAGGGAAATGTAAACGAGCTGAGGTCAACGAGTGCATTGTCACGCAAATTGAGATATGTCACTTGTTTCAGGCGGCCAAGAATCCGACTGAGATTTGATTTCTGATATCCATGATGCAGGTCCTGTGAAGGAAAGCTGGCCAGCTGCTTGATGCAACAAAAATTAAATATACTAGAATAACTTCCTCTCAATCAAGATGCATTCAGAAGTCATTCTATGAAAAGTGCAAGGATTATTCAAGCTCTTAATTTCAGTTGTTTTTAAGTGCACCATGAGCAAAAGACTTGCATAACACAATGATGTTAACAACAAGTAAAAATGAGCCCACAACTACAGAAGTCCTCATCGGTTTTGAGTTTCTAAAACGTGAGAAAAAAAGCTACTGCAGGCCTTAAGGTGAAATAGAAATGAACATCAATAAATCTGCCAATAAGTGTTTTGGAGTTTTGCAATAACCACACAGATAAGTTGGCCCACTCCTTCATTTTTAAAGGGACCTGATTAATCCCATATCAACCCAGGGACTTCAGGCAAACACTATGCAATTCAAAGATTAGTGTCCAATCATGGTAGGTATAATCACTGGTTTGGGAAAGCAGCATCCTGCTAAATTACTACCTACCTTCACTTATGACATAATGACTTCCTCACTCCTATACAAAATACCACAACCACATATGACGCCTTGCTTAAATCTATTCTGAGACAAGAATGACCATATGACCCTGTTTAAAACAAAGTTCATAGAAAGGAACAGTGATGAACTTTTTATGTTCATCTTTTCACCAACAGCCAAATTCATTTAACTGCAGAATTTAATACTGTAATTTGAAAAACCCAGTCACTAATATAAATACCATCTTGTCATGTAGACTGGTTATATACCTGAGCAACTTCCCAGCTCTCAAGATTATCTCTGTGGGTGTCTTTGTGGCGACCATGGATGTCATGATGGATTCTGGAGTTCTTCTCATCTGTCATCAGGTAAAATGCCTTATCTTTTTCTGCTGGCCCTGGGAAACACACACACAAAGCCAGTTAAACTGGAACAGAACCTTTACAGATCTTTACACACACAGACAAAGCCAGTGTTTCATATGCACCCTGCTTTCACAGGTAGGAAGCAGTCAAGACAAGTCTGTTTACATCCTTTTCATAAACCATAGGCTACAAGCTATAATCAGGATCCTGCTGGTCAGGTGGCCAGATTGATAATGAATGTTTGGCATTGCTCGACACACTTCATGTCAAAGAGTTCCTGCTACATCACTAACTAGCTTCAGTTTTCCTTTGCATAGGCTTATGAAAAAATTGTGGTCTTTATGATCAGCCCCAGAGCTATGTTTTAGAAATGATTGCCTGGACAATATTCTGTTGCTTGTTGACTTGGTATTTTCTCAGGCAAGCAGGTGATGTCAAATGATTTCAAAGGTGATACACAAAAACTCATATTGAAGGTAAAAGTCAGTCCCAAGGCAAGTAGGCAGCAGGCAGTAAGCTAGAAATGGTTCAAATTATGAGTATAATGGGAGTTTCAATGCTCCTTCCCGAGGTATTTCTGACAAATGATGCCCAAGTGTCTATATGTGATTGGCTGATGTAGCTTGTTATAAGGACATTTGATAAGTCTGAGATCACAAGTTTTAAGTCATAAAACTGTATTCAAAATTCCATTAAGTATTATTTGCAGAAAAATAGTGCAAGGGAGGTCTTGCATGCATAGCATTTACATATGCTCTGAATCTTCTTACTAAATTTTTCAAAAAAAAACATCTCCCCTTTCCCCCTAAAAAGAAAAAAAAATTACCTTCTATGAAGTGCCTACCTCTCCTGATGCGAGGAGCCTTTAGCTGACTCCCATGAACGTCACACTCTTTGAGGTCATGCCACAAGGAAAACTGAAAATTTCTGGATGGCAGCTGAAAACAAAAGCAATGCTTTAAGAAAACTTTTATTCTTATGTTAAAGAAATGTTTTCCTTTAGGCATTAATAAAACAGCATGTGAACATTTTGTTCAGTGCTCTAAAGGCAGAACTTAATCAGTTTGGGATGTGCTCATAATTTGCCAAATCCTAAAAGCATGTAGTGACAAGTTCCATGCTCTACCTGTGATTTTGATTGCCACACTTATCAACAGACTGAGTGAAAATATAAATTACTTTTAAAAGCAAAATAGTAGGACACACCACTACAAAGATGGGTTTTCTTTTTGTTCATGTTTTTTATAGCCTCTTTGGACTCTGGACTCTCCGACCTTTCAGTAGCATAACTAAGACACCCTGAAATTGTGTATGCTAGAAGCATTCAGCAGTCTCAGAAATGTGAATGATGAATGAGCAGCAAAATACGAAAATCAGTAATACTGACAGATGGTCAGACCAGAAATCTGGCATCTTAATTTTAGACATAACAGCTAGGAAGAACAGGTAGAACAGACCCTCAAAGCAGTTAGAGTTTACCTGAGGAATTGGATCTCTGTGCTCTGAAGAGTCATTGTGTGGAGATCTGAACTGGACAACAGTAAAAGGGATGGAAGAATGAGTGACATTTGGACCAGATTCGTATGCATCCTCAGATTGTGGCGAAGTTCCTTTGTCTGATGATCTGTAAAAGTAAAAAAAAAAATAAATAAATCTTTGCTAAGAATAAAATATTTTCATAAGTTTTTTGGTAATCTAAATTTTAGCAGTCAAAACTAACTTTAATCTACTCTTGCTTATGCATAGATCCCTTAAGATACTGAAAATTCGACCTACAAAATTCTTAGCTTTTTCTCATGATGCTTGAAAACATCTAGTCTACACTTTTTTTTGAGAATGATCCTTGATTTCCTTAAACACCTACCAAATGATTAGGCTGAGTTCATTACAAATAAGGGTAATTAAGTTGGATGATGGTGAAGGTTGTATTCATAAATTAAAATAAACTTCCTATAAAGAAAAACATGAGCAGGTGTTACGTTTGACAGCAAATCCTAAAACTTTACTGAAAAAAAATCCACTTTTTACGGGTTGCCTTACCATTGAACCCATTTTTAATAACACTTTCTCAATCTTCTGTCGTGAAGATGACTTAGAATTCAAGTAATTCTACATTCAAGGCTTCATATCAGAACAGAAGTCTTTCTGACTGCCATTATAGTTCCGTCATTGGGTTACCCAAAAGAAAAAAAAATAGACCATACTCATTTTAAAAAGGAGAGTGTTATTATAACCACAGAAGCATGAACTTTATGGCATCTTACCTGGCATTATCGGCCATATCAGTCCTATAGTTTTACATCATCAGCCGAGAACACTAGTGATGTATCTAAGGTCCGGAAACCTAAGCGGCCATTTGTAAACAAATACGTCACAAGCGCATGCGCATTCCACAATACTCGCCATCAGTCACGAGAGCTCTCAGAAAAAAAGCAGGTAGGACCTATAGCAGTCAGCCACAAAGTAAATCACACACACGATAAGAATCTTGATAAGATTTCGAAAATCTTTAATTACAACACGTCGTTTACAAAATAATTTCTATATTAATGCAGATCAATCTCTTCCGAGGAAAGGGACATTCCCATCCTAAATATAGATTTGCCTGTCCTCGGCTGTTTAGGGATGGAAACTCCCTCCCACCTCTCATCCACAATTTAATACTTTTCCGAAGATTATAGCCTATTGTGCGACAATGTAAAGTGCTCTGTCGTGGCAATGATGGGTCACGAAATCGGAAGCTTCGTCATGGCTTAGTCGGGTCAGCTTCGCTGGGTCATTCTGATGCTCACGCATCAGTTCCTGAAGAAGACGAAAACAGCGCATTATATACTAGTTGTCCCGCCAGAAAAAAAACAAGTAAATAAGACAAATAAAATTAATGCTTTGAAAATGTTCAACCCCAGATAAAGCTTATATATACCTGGATCTCCATTGCGGTGGTAGGGTTATGAATATTTTCAACCTGATCAGCAGTGAGAAACGTGATGTAGCATGCTTGACTCAGACGATGTATCATCTCGTTCTGGAAAACAGCACTCGATCGTTATAATCATGGACGTGTATAGGTTTGTGGTTATACTGGTCACTCAGTGGTTATACTGGTCACTCAACGGTCCTTAACTGCCACAAACACAGTTCTAAATTAGTATCATATTATTATCCTCTTTGTCGTCACCCCAAAAATACAATGTTCAATTCTTTGTAGTCACCTTTGGTTCCAGTGCTGTAAGAGACAAACATATATATTCAGGGCCGTGCTTAGGGGCAGGCGGACGAGGCATCTGCCTAGGGCCCCGCGCTTCAAGGGGCCCCGTGCTTTTGATTGATATAGTAACTAGGTATATGGAAAACCGTGTGATCGTGGCGTGAGGGCCCCGCACATGCCCTTTGCCTCGGGCCCCGCGGGGGCTAAGAACAGGCCTGTATATACAGTGGAACCTCGGTTAACGAACTTAATCCGTTCTGGAAAGTTGTTCGTTATCCGAAATGTTCGTTATCCGAAACAATTTTTCCCATAAGAAATAAAGGAAATAGATTTAATTGGTTCCCAGCCCCTGTTGACTCGCTGATATTTGAAAGTTACAGGCTATATAGGTATTTGTTTAATAAGAACAGTTATGATACAAAATAAATGAAGTTAAATTAACATAAAAACATCAACGAAAGCATTTAAACAACAGAAAACTTGCCGTTTTGACGGCGTGGGTGGAAGCAGGTGTGGGGAGGAAGGGGTGGAATTACTGCCTGAATTCCCCCTTCATGAGCACACATGACATAAAATCGGGGTGACTTCCCTTTTCTGTAGCTTTGAGGTTAAAGTAAAAATCTTGTCCAGTGTCTGTTGCTTCTGTCTTTTTTGTAAAACTCTTCGGTAATACGACATCGCATTACGACAGACGCATGCCACCTTCATACTTTGAAATCATTTCCTTTTTCAATTCAATTGTTGGCCGCTTCCTTGTCATTACCTCACTACTATTGCTCTTAATCTTCTTTGGAGCCATTATTGAGGATTATCTTATTAAAATAAAGCACAACAATCACTAAATAAGATAATGCGCACAGGTAAGGAACGACCGATCGTAACTGTGTCTCGAGCGCGAATGTTGACATGCTGGTCGGTCACGTGTGGTTCACGTGGCTGTTCTTTATCCGAAATTTTGTTCGCTATCGGAGACAAATTTTTAACGAAATTTTTGTTCGTTATCCGAAATTTTGTTCGCTATCCGAGGCAAATTTTTCGCGAAATTTTTGTTCGTTAACCGAAAAATTCGCTATCCGAGGCGTTCGCTAACCGAGGTTCCACTGTATTTGTCCTGTTTACGAAATACATGTTGCATTTTAAATTTATTTTTTGCAGAAAAGTGCATGTCGTCTTAAGATGTGTTTATGGTGATCAATTTAATTAAAGCTGTTAAATTTTCTCTCTTAAGATAAAACCGAAAAAAAGTAATCAATATGAACAATCAGTAACAGCCGTACGCACTTTCCTGAAATGTGAACAGCAAAGGGAAAAAAGTTCAGATTTAGCCTTCGAAAGATTTTTTTTTTTCATATACAAAGGTATATTTTAATAAACAGGTTTCTCAAGCTATGCGCTTGTCATTTATTTATTTTTCTTAATCAGATGGATGTGTTAGTTTTCCTCAATATAAACAGATCACGGTTGTGTTGATTGTGTTTTTTTGAGGGCATTTCAACATTTATTAGTGTACATATAAATTTATTTATTTATTACGATATTGTAGAAAAAAGAAATTTTTTATTTGGGGGGGGGGGGACTTTATGGTTCATTGGGTGTACATTTTTATAGCTCGGCAAAGGTGAATGTGACTCCACCAAAAAAAAAAAAAAAAAATCGCCAACATTTGTCATAAAGTACGGTGTCAGACTTTATTACATTACACACTACAGACAAAAAATGATGATTGGATAAACTATTCGATTCGACGTGCATGCGTCGCGTGTGTGTGTGTGTAAAAGAGAACGTGTCGGTGACAAGCACCTCAATATTACTTCATGTCTGACTTAGTTACGATGAAACAATGACCAACTTACTCCAGTGTGATCGAAGAAGAAAACATCATCGGCGATCTGGAAATAAGAATAACTTCATTACACACATTCTGACACGGGGCACGCTCTCACACTGAGAGGAATTAAACTAAGAGAGTGGAAAGAGTGTGGAGATAAACTATGTAGACCAAAGATAACACAAAACCTTTAATTGTGTCTGGTAAGAACGCACTGAAAAAGAAAATACAAAAACATAAAACGTCCTCAAAACTATTTTAGACAGAATAAGACCAAAAGATAATGTGAAGATTTAATACTACAACCAATATTGTATAAACAGACGAATAGCAAAAGTACAGAAATGAAAAATAACACCTATAAACCTAGGTCAAGTACAAGGGGTTCAACCGAAAATTAACTCAGAAATAATATTTTGATTACAAAAACAGGCTTATAAATACTAAATGACATTACGGATTAAAAACGAATGTGCCGCATATCGAAGAGGGCTAAAAGTTGACAGAAAGAACAAAAGACCCTTTAAAATGTGTAGCAAATGAGATATCAAAATGCTGTTAACAAAAAAGACTAAAAGACAAAGAAAAAAGTGTAAAGAAGAATGATAGTCTCTTCGTGAAGAAGTTTGCGTAGTTGTGTGTTTGTTTACTCTTGAGAGTTATGAAAGAACCAGAAACAGCAACTGACCACAACAAGCGGCACGGCAAGAATAACCATTAAAAGAGATCTCATGTTTGTCTGTGGGGCGAGACGAGCAAGTCTGGAACTGACAAAAACGGTCTGACCCTGATATTTATAAGCATTCCATTTAGAATTTTAAGTAGGGTTTACTATCTTCACATTCAAATCTTTATCTCTCTCTATCTCTCCTATCTTTCTCGACCTTTTTCTCGTACTTTTGTTAGTATTTTAAAAAATATGTCATTGTTCTTTATCTTTAGGACAGAGCGCAGTTCGTGCGATAATGAGGCGCCGTGTGTTCGATTCTCCACTACTCAAAAGAAATATACATATCTTGCTGACGTCATAGTTGGATTGAAGGACAAAAGTAGTAGGATAAAGATTAGTCCATGATTAACTTGTGGAAAGTGGAACCTGCATACACAGAATTTCTTGTGGAATATGCAGCAAGTCACACTAATTTTTCATCGTTCACAATCTTTAAGTTTTCAGTAGCATATATAGCATAACTTTTTTTCTAATGGTACTCTTTCTGCAACACATCATTAATCTAATATGTTACAGTAACACCGATGATTACTATCATTACTTAGAGAAAACATTCTGGGCATGACCTTTCCCCGTGAATGTTAGCAGCTTCTAGTTTTTTCAGTTTCTTTAACTTGAGTGTGATTTTTGATGCAATAACCATCAGAAACAAATTAACTTTGATTACTTTGAATATTTTTCGAAGTTTCGGTTCGTAACATAAATTCGTTTCAATTCAAAATACTTAAAATGTTTTATAAATGTAACTACTGTCATGCTGATAAAAAAAAGATTTGTGCAGTGTAATGTGAAATACTTATTGCCAGACGTCTTTCACAACGGTTCACGCAAAAAGAAACTCAGTTCAGATTATATTTTTCTACTGGACACCAGATAAAACGAAATAATATCATGTTTTCTTATTGTTTCCTTTCCATCTATATTTTTATTATTCTTTGCACTTTTTCCTTCCTTTAAGTCCAGTCTCTCTCGTCTCTGTTTTCTTTCCATTTTCCCTTCCTTGTCCTATGGTCTGGTGGTGGTGCGTTGGATAGAACAGATTATATTTTAATGTCCTCCTTTTTGAATGAAGAAGGGATTCTTTGGAAAAAGTCTTATTTTGAGAAGCATTTCTCTCCAGAAATGATATAAATCCAGCCATCTCAACAGACCTGATTTTCACGACTGTTTCTTGTCTTTTCATTTCAAACCCAGCTCTGCCTGCGTGCGTGTGCGCTTGTGTGTGGTAGTCAACTGATATTTTCATATTTATCTGGAATTCACATTTCAAATAACTACAGTCATGCGTCATGCGTCCACTAGTAACTGTGTTTGCCTTGTTTTTCCCTTTTTTAACAGAATACAAATCGCACTATAATAAAATTCCAAAACTTTATTTGCTCGAATTCATGGTAACGACTGCAAACCCCAAAGTCCTTGAATAGTCTTTGGAACCTTGGTTCACTGTGGAAGGTCCGTGGTTTCACAGTTACACGCCATGAAATTACTGGACAATGATGTCTCTTCTCCTTCTCTTTACTGTGCGACTGTGTAAAGCTCCTTGTTGTGGCAATGATGGGTCACAAAAGCAGACGCATCATCTGCATTGAGGCGGTTGACCTTAGCTGGAACCTTCTGATTTTCACGGATGAGGTCCTGAAACACACCAAGGAAAACAAGATTAATTATACTTTTAATTTGGGACTGAGAGTACTTGAAACTTTATACCTGACACTGCTTATTTAATTTTTGTTGTTGCTATTGTTTGTTTGTTTGTTTTTTGTCCGTCTGTTTTTCTGTCTGTCTGTTTCACCAAAACAGGATTGGAGAGGTTCATGCCAAACAAGCAGCAAAGAAGGATTTTGTCGAGATTACATCGAATACTCCGAAATCTCAGAGTTTTGCTCGCTCCGATCTCCGTGAGAAAAATTCCAGGAATGGAGTGTATTCTAGCAAAATAAGATTACTAAATCTTTTATATAGGTAATTTATAGATTTGCATCATGAAGTTAGCCTAAATCGTGACCACATTTTTCATTTAGATAAGACAAAACATCAACATCCGTTAATCGATTATGAACTGCTTCACTGAATATCACAAGTCGCATGAATTAGTTGTGAACAGCTTTAGTGAAGTTCAAATGACACGTTAACCATTGTGTCTAACTTTAGTGAACATCCGGAACTGAATGGACTGATAGTGAACAGCTTTAGTGAGCATCACAACGCGCAGCAACATCCAGCTCCAGGGGCAGCAACTCCTTACATTTCAGCCCCCCTCCTCCTGCCGTTGTGTCCCGATCACCCCATCTCTCAGCCCTGATTTCTTCTACAATCGATATTGTTCATCAGGATAATGTTCTCGTCATGTACTCATTTAACCGCCGGCCCCAAACACGAAAACACGGTGTTTGAAGTGCCAGGAAGATGACTAGGCTGTGACTGATTGTAAAGATGTCAAAGGGCAAAGTTTGCTGACCTGAAGCTGCAGCACGATGGTGTGGTTATGGATGTTGTCGATCTCATCTTGGGTCAAAGTCAGGACGTAGCAAGCATCACCAATGCGGTGAATATACTCGTTCTGGAAAAACAATCAAAATTTCAATCTCAATACTCTTCCTTTCATTGCAATTTTTTTTCAAAACAATGACAAATATATATTAACATAACTGTACATGTTCAAAGCTTTTCGTTCGAGAAGATTTACATCACGAATAGTATTTTACAGTATCAGACTGCTCCCTACATGCATCGATAAATAGCAAGAGTTTTAGTATCCATTACATTTTCTGCTTGCGTGCATGCGTGACATGCATCCGTGTGTGTGTGTGTGAGAGAGAGAGAGTGTGTGAGAGAGACAGTGAGAGAGAGAGAGAGTCAAATAGACTGGATTTCAAAGATACCTGAAGAATTGGCTTTATCTAATGTTAGACTAAAACTTTGTTAAATCACGATGAAAAGCAACAGACTTACCCCGCTATTCTCAAAGAAGAAAACGTCTTCGGCGAACTGTAATATACCAGAAATTATCAGAGTTAATTTCCTCCAAAACTACTTCTTTATGAAGTACGCATGCACCCACATACACACAAATGGAAACGTGTTCATCTCATATTGCTTGTTTTTCTCTCTCTCTCTCTCTCTCTCTCTCTCTCTCTCTCTCTCTCTCTCTCTCTCACATATTATTCGAACACTTGCTCAGACCTAATCTCACCATTAAATTCATCTAAGAACACATACTAAACTTCTTTATATGCTGTTACTAGCTTTTATAACAAAAGGATTGTGGTACCGACTTACCACCACCAGTGCGACGGCAACAAGAACGAAGACAGCCCTCATGATGTCGGTTGTGAAGTGAAGCTCAAGCAGTCAAACAGAATTAACTGCAATGGTCTGGCAATGGGACTTTTATAATCCCCCAGCTAAAGTTTACAGCTGAAGAAACAAAATTAGGCCCGAAATTGAGGACCAAAATTCTCTAGTCTCTCCTCCAATCCCTACCTTTCCGTCCACTGGTCCAAATTTTGCGTGTTGCGTGCGTGTGTGTGTGTTGACTTCCTCCACACCCTCCCCCCACCCACACACGCACTTTCCCGTCTGACGTACATCCCTCGTGCTAACCTTTCTCAGATACAGGCTCAGCAGGTCAACTCAGTCCTACAAGGACAGAAAGAAGGCCTCGGACTACCTCATCTGATAAAATACTTTACGCATTTAGGGGTTGGTGGGAGGGTGAGGGGGTGGCTGTCTATCTTGATGACGTCAACCGTCAACGCTTTTTCCCTCCAGATCATGCTTACCGTAAGTAGGTAAGATTCCAGTCCTACTTGTTTCAAAACATATAATTTTAAAAAAGGAGATCAATAAAAATTAAAGAGAAGAACATCAATACTTTCTATAACTATATACATATAGTATATATACATAAAGTACATTTGGGTAAACAGATCTTTCCAAAACATTATTTTCTGTTCATATCATAGCTTCTTAGATATTTACAGATGCCTTTTTAATTTACTTTGTAACTTTATTAATATCCAGAAGGACTATTTAAAAGATAACTTGACAGCTCTGCTGTTTGAAGTTTAGTCTTATTCGTACATAAATCATGTCGTATGTCTGACAGTATAAACGGACTTTACGGACATTTTTATGTACGGACAGGAGTGACAATCAGTTTGGGTTTAAATGTCTTATTACATGGAACTGATTAATTTCATAGATTACATGCTGTAAATATTTCTCGTCTGTTTATCAGGCCCATCCACACATAAATCATATGCTTTATTTTTTTAATTACGTGATATAATTTTATGACTAATAAATAAATAGCATATTTGTATAGCGCCTTTTTCCAGCATCAGACTCAAGTGGCTTAAAATATAAACACACAGACACGGGGGGCGAATAGGAATAAGAAAAATAACCTATTCATGAAATCTAGAGATACATGATTGAGTGCACCAGCATTTGATCAGCTGCTTATGTTCTGTTCCTCTGTATGCTAGGATTATTTTATGAATTACCTCTGTTGTCATATGGATTAAAGATGTTTGATTTTTGTGGCTAGGTGGTTTCTTTTTTTCTGTCAAAAATTTATGGGAAAAGCACCAGCTGCACGTCTGGCCTTTTAGGGGGCTGACAATGATGTGCTCTCTAGACACTGAATGGCTTCAAACTTGACTAGATAGCAGTTTTCATTGTTTGTTAGGAATGTTACACATAATTGTCTTCACACATTCTGTCTGTGACATTTGGTTTGAGTAAGACCATCCAACCCCCACCCAACCTTTGTTATCTGTGCAAATGATGTAAGCTCTGTTTCCTTACATTCCAGACAAAGTACATAAATAACTAGCATTGCAAGTTGACTCAAATGTGTAAATGTTCACATCTAGTCCTGATTACTACTGAGATTTGCAGCAGAAATTAAAACTTTTCTTTATTTTCAGCTCGCTTACCACATGACTGATGGTGATTTCGACAGCGGAATTCGGTTCACTAAGTTACTTTTTTTTAGCTGCTACGACGGTCTAAGAATGTCCACGTGGTTTTTATTTTTTTGCACGTGGTATTTTGAGAAGAAATGAGCGTCTGACAGGCACAATGAACATTTAATATTAACCTTAATGTCCCAGAAAGAAAATACCCCAGCATTAGCTTTGAGTTCTCTCGACATTTGTTTACATCCGGAGGCCATGACAGATGCATTGCGGGATACCCGAACACTGCCGAAGTGTGTTCGTGTGACCTATGACCACGTCGAGGTCGGTGTTAGTGAATTCTGATTGGCTATATGCAAAGTATGTTACACATGCGTCCATATAAGGAAACTTCCGACCCTTTGTGTCGTCTAGAAAAAGAGCTTGTATCATAGCATGGGGCCTTCTATGGGTCTTGAACGAGCCTCTTTTTGAAAGTTCAAGGAATGACCTTTCGACCGATATACGATGTGACGATGTTTCGCACGTGGCGAAGTGTGTTGCTATGTCCCAAACATTCTCTATTCTCTCCAATTCTGCGCTCGGGAAAAGTAAATAGGATAGAAGTAGGTGTTTTTATTGACAAAATAGACATATTTCTAAATTGTTCTATGAAAAACCACTTGGTGAGTGAATAGAACAGACTTTGAACTTTCACGTAAACTCAAAATGGCTAAATCTTAAAATTTTCGACAATTTTTACCCAGCTTCCTGGACTTAAAATATAAACACACAGACAAAAGAATAATAATAGTCTCAAAACAAAGAGTTCATTGTGTTTTCAAGGTGAATGTTGTCGGTATAGAGGTAGTCACTGCAGCTCAGTTATACCACCATCTGCAGCTGTGAGTTGTAGGTGTATAGGTTCGTGGTTATACTGGTCACTCAACGGTCCTTGGCTGCCACAAACACACTTCTAAATTAGTATCATATTATTATCCTCTTTGTTGTCACCCCAAAAATACAATGTTCAATTCTTTGTTGTCACCTTTGGTTTCAGCGCTGTAAGAGACAAACATATATATATATATTTGTCCTAGCTGTTTACGAAATACGTGTTGCATTTAAAATTTATTTTTTTGCAGCAAAGTGCATGTCGTCTTAAGATGTGTTTATGGTGCTCAATTTAATTAAAGCTGTTAAATTTTCTCTCTTAAGATAAACTGCAAAAAAAAAACAAAAAAAACCTATCAGTATGAACAATCAGTAACAGCCGTACGCACTTTCCCGAATTGTGAACAGCAAAGGGAAAAAAGTTCAGATTTAGCCTTCGAAAGATTTTTTTTTTTCATATACAAAGGTATATTTCAATGAACAGGTTTCTCAAGCTATGCACTTGTCATTTATTCTTTTTTTTTTTTAAGCAGATAGATGTGTTAGGTTTCCTCTTAATATAAACAGATCACGGTTATGTTGATTGTGTTTTTTGAGATTATTTCAAAATTTACTAATGTATATATAAATTTATTTATTACTCTTTGCACTTTTTCCTTCCTTTAAGTCCAGTCTCTCTCGTCTCTGTTTTCTTTCCATTTTCCCTTCCTTGTCCTATGGTCTGGTGGTGGTGCGTTGGATAGAACTGATTATATTTTAATGTCCTCCTTTTTGAAGGAAGAAGGGAATCTTTGGAAAAAGTCTTATTTTTAGAAGCATTTCTCTCCAGAAATGATATAAATCCAGCCATCTTAACACACCTGATTTTCACGACTGTTTCTTGTCTTTTTCATTTCAAATCCAGCTCTGCCTACGTGCGTGTGCGCGTGTGTGTGTGTGTGGTATTCAGCTGATATTTTCATATTTATCTAGAATTCACATTTCAAATAACTACAGTCATGCATCATGCGTCCATTAGTAACTGTGTTTGCCTTGTTTTCCCCTTTTTTAACAGAATAAAACTCGCACTATAATAAAATTCCAAAACTTTATTTGCTCGAATTCATGGTAACGACTGCAAACCCCAAAGTCCTTCGATAGTCTTTGGAACCTTGGTTCACTGTGGAAGGTCCGTGGTTTCACAGTTTAACGCCATGAAATTACTGGACAATGATGTCTCTCCTCAGGGCTTCTGCTTACGCAAAAAATTGCGTACAGTACGCATTAAAAGTTCGGAGGACCCCTTCAATTTTCGTCAATGGGGTCCCCTCCAAAGTTGGGTATAGAACAGGGACCCCTTAAAAATCTGAAGAAGGGGTCCCTGGGACCCCAAAGAAGTTAGCCTTAGCAGAAGCCCTGTCTTCTCCTTCTTCTTACTGTGCGACTGTGTAAAGCTCCTTGTTGTGGCAATGATGGGTCACAAAGGCAGACGCGTCATCGGCGTTGATGCGGTTGACCTTAGCTGGAACCTTCTGATTTTCACGGATGAGGTCCTGAAACACACCAAGGAAAACAAGATTAATTATACTTTCAATCTGGGACTGAGAGTACTTGAAACTTTATACCTGACACTGCTTATTTAATTTTTGTTGTTGCTGTTGTTTGTTTGTTTGTTTGTTTGTTTGTTTGTTTGTTTGTTTCTTTGTTGTCCGTCCGATAATGTTCTCATCCTGTACTCATAGACGGTCGGCCCCAAATACAAAAACACGGTGTTTGAAGTGCCAGGAAGATGACTAGGCTGTGACTGATTATAAAGATGTCAAAGGGCAAAGTTTGCTGACCTGAAGCTGCAGCACGATGGTGTGGTTATGGATGTTGTCGATCTCGTCTTGGGTCAAAGTCAGGACGTAGCAAGCATCACCAATGCGGTGAATATACTCGTTCTGAAAAACAATCAAAATTTCCATCTAAATACTCTTCCTTTAATTGCATTTTTTTTTTGGTGGTCAAAACAATGATAAATATATATTAACATAATTGTACATGTTCAAAGCTTTTCGTTCGAGAAGATTTACATCACGAATCGTATTCTACAGTATCAGACTGCTCCCTACATGCATCGATAAATAGCAAGAGTTTTAGTATCCATTACATTGTCTGCTTGCGTGCATGCGTGACATGCATCCGTGTGTATGTGTGTGTGTGTGAGAGAGAGACAGAGTCAAAGAGACTGGATTTCAAAGATACCTGAAGAATTGGCTTTATCTAATGTTTGACTAAAACTTTGTTAAATCACGATGAAAAGCAACAGACTTACCCCGCTATTCTCAAAGAAGAAAACATCTTCGGCGAACTGTAATATACCAGAAATTATCAGAGTTAATTTCCTCCAAAACTACTTCTTTACGAAGAACGCATGCACCCACATACACACAAATGGAAACGTGTTCATCTCATACTGCTTGTTTACCTCTCTCTCTCTCTCTCTCTCTCTCACACACACACACATATTATTCGAACACTTGCTCAGACCTAATCTCACCATTAAATTCATCTAAGAACACATACTAAACTTCTGTATATGCTGTTACTAGCTTTTATATCAAAAGGATTGTGGTACCGACTTACCACCACCAGTGCGACGGCAACAAGAACGAAGACAGCCCTCATGATGTCGGTTGTGAAGTGAAGCTCAAGCTGTCAAGCAGAAGTAACTGCAACGGTCTGGCAATGGGACTTTTATAATCCCCCAGCTAAAGTTTACAGCTGAAGAAACAAAATTAGGCCCGAAATTGAGGACCAAAATTCTCTAGTCTCTCCTCCAATCCCTACTTTGCCGTCCACTGGTCCAAATTTTGCGTGTTGCGTGTGTGTGTGTGTGTTGACTTCCTCCACACCCTCCCCCCACCCACACACGCACTTTCCCGTCTGACGTACATCCCTCGTGCTAACCTTTCTCAGATACAGGCTGAGCAGGTCAACTCAGTCCTACAAGGACAGAAAGAAGGCCTCGGACTACCTCATCTGATAAAATACTTTACGCATTTAGGGGTTGGTGGGATGGTGATGGGGTGGCTGTCTATCTTGATGACGTCAACCGTCAACGCTTTTTCCCTCCAGATCATGCTTACCGTAAGTAGGTAAAATTCCAGTCCTACTTGTTTCAAAACATATAATTTTTAAAAAGGAGATCAATAAAAATTTTAAGAGAAGAACATCAAGACTTTCTATGATTATATACATATAGACTTCATAAAGTACATTTGAGTGAACAGATCTTCTTTCCAAAACATTATTTTCTGTTCATATCATAGCTTCTTAGATATTTACAGATGCCTTTTTAATTTACTTTGTAACTTTATTAATATCCAGAAGGACTATTTAAAAGATAACTTGACAGCTCTGCTGTTTGAAGTTTAGTCTTATTCGTACATAAATCATGTTGTATGTCTGACAGTATAAACGGACTTTACGGACATTTTTATGTATGGACAGAAGAGACAATCAGTTTTGGGTTTGAATGTCTTATTACGTGGAACTGATTAATTTCATAGATTACATGCTGTAAATATTTCTCGTCTGTTTATCAGGCCCATCCACACATAAATCATATGCTTTATTTATTTTATTTAGGGATTTAATTTTATGACTAATAAATAAATAGCATATTTGTACAGCGCCTTTTTCCAGCATCAGACTCAAGGCGCTTAAAATATAAACACACAGAGATAAGAATAATAATAGTCTCATAACAAAGAGTTCATTGTGTTTCCAAGGTGAATGCTGTCGGTAGAGATGTAGTGACTACAGCTCAGTTATACCACCTACTGCAGCTGTGAGCTGTAGTTGTAGTATCAGTGACAATAACAAAGTTGTTCATCGGTGCGCACATATGACTGTTACAGAGATCACATCAACACAGAGGCTAGGAAAGTCCTTTAGCTGACAAATCAAACGGTAGTAATCCTCTAAATCAGGGATGCCCAACCTACGGCCCGCGGGCCATATCCGGCCCGCGACACGGTGCCGTCCGGCCCGCGAAGCTTGTGCCCACAGTGCAGGAAATCGGCATGTTAGTAATAAAGAAAACCTAAGAGAAAAAAAAAAGAAAAAAAGGGAAGAAGAAGTATTAATCCCTACGTAGTGGCGTCTCTCAATCTTTCGATGGATTTCATTCTAGATTTTCGTCTTGGGAGGAAACCAGTGTTTGAGAACGAGGGACGCCGCATTCCACAGGGGATTAGTGATCTTTTGATTGATTAATATATGAATCAGTCGTTAAAGAGATTGAAAATACAGACTCCAGGCTTTCTAGCACGGTATCAAACAATGGGGTTCTGATAAGGAAGCAATATCGAAACAGCGTTTGAATTTCGTCATTTTCCTGTGGAAAACAGGATGGATCGCCTTGGGGTACCTCGATTAAAATGTATTTTCAGACAATTTCTAACTTTTATTTTAACAAGACAACTTCAAATATCTCATTAATTACTACATAATTAATGGTAAGTACAACTTGCTTCTAATAAAAATGGTGCTGTTCTATTCTATGTTTTTTTCTTTTTTGTATTTTTGCGGTGAAGTGGCCCGCGACATAGCTGTCCGAAATGGATATGGCCCGCAGGCCGAAAAAGGTTGGGCATCACTGCTCTAAATGGTTGTATACACGATATTGTAACAGATTTACACATGTACGTGAAAATAAATGAAGAACAAGAACAATTTTCTTGGAAATTTCTGCTAGATTTGGATGCAAGGGAGGTTAATGCATTTTACTACTTAAGAACTTTTATTCCCTCCCTTAGAATATTCCTCGTGGATAGGAATGAGGAGGGTAAAGTTACCTGCACTTGTGATACTGGTTTGAGAAAAAAATAACTTGTAGAGGGCCGGTATAGACGGGCAGCGTGGGAGAAAGTTGAAACAATAGGTGGGTGACGAGTGATCGCGGATGGGGGTAAAACGGAGGACAGGCCGCCTTGATTGATGGACACGGTCACGGCCCCGGGGTCGGGGCGAAGTTAGTGAGATAGCGCAGTCACAACTTTACAGGTGCAGGTGTCAATTGAAAGACAGGTACACTCGGCCGTGCGAACACAGTTTGTTTTGTTTTCTTTGCCACCAACGGGACACCGGTGCTGAGTGAGAGAATTAAACTGAGGGTCACGGCAGTCAGAGGTTAATGTGGCTGACCGTGGGGGCCTTTTCCTAAACACACCAGCAGGGACATGTTGGACGTGTGTTGTCTTCACCATACACCCCCCCCCCCACCACCACCACTCGGTTTCAAACAGAAGCTTTTTTTTTTTAAACTTTTGCATGCACCTACCCGTGTATTTTCTTTTTAACTTTTACTCGTGCTCAGCATAAAGCAGGTTTACGTCTGTAAACTAGAAGAAACGATCGACGGACCTCGATCATTGAAGATTTTCTGTACCATACTTTCAGGTGTAGTGTTTCAAGATGATGATGATGATGATGCAGCCATTCATTTTAGCATCGTCTCTTAAGAATGTTGCAAGAAATAAAAATACACAAACGTTTCACAAAGAAGAAATTTTTTTAATTCTTCCCATGAGCTTATAACAGTTCAAAATACATAAAACGAAGTAGTTAAGTAGTGCCATTTGAGTTTGGTACAAAAGTGCCCAACTGTCACATCAATCGTTAGGCAGTTATCACAGGAGATGCGTTAACATCGTTTAAACTTTCAACAATTTGCCCTTGTATAGAAAGCACCAAGAAAGATAATTTGTGCGGAATGTAAAGCTCGAAACAAACATGGAAAGAAACGATGTATTTTTTAATTATTTTTAATCTCAGGGGTAAACTTTCCAGAATAGGAAAAACGACAATTTTTAGAGTTTTTTTAAGTACAGAAATGTGCTGCCATCTTCCATCGTAGTGTCAGCAGCCAACTGAGGATGAACCCTGAAAGACAATATGGCAGTAACTCAGTGGCAGAGACATAATACTAGCCTTCTATAATCTTTGTTTCTGTCGGTATGACTACAATGTCAGCTCTTTCATCCTCTTGGAATGACCGAGTTCGAGCCATTTTGCCTGGAAACATTTAGGTTCACAAAACATTCCGTTTTTCGTACACGTGACACCCGAATCGTGATTTACTTGCATAAATTTGGAGGAAAAAAAATTTGGTTTGTCGCTTTCTAAGATGCACAGCATGAGGCTTGAGGTTTTACAAAACAGTGCAGTCTTCCGACAGTGCACGAAGATCACACATACTATTTACAATCCCCAAACAATACTTGACAATGTACACAGACAAATCACAGAAATTTGATAACGTTTGGTTTAGAGAAGCTGAAAGTAAACATACATATGGTGTTTGATTACATGAATCTGAACATAGCGATCTTTTTTAAGTTCACGCATAAAAAGGATTTGATTAAGGGCTTTTTTATTTTCAAATTTTGTTTATCTTGCTCAATAAAATAATAGACTGTGGCTACCTGTTCATCTGGATAGTTTGGCGTAAACGTATTTAACACGATGGGTTCGAGTCTAACTTGTTTTACCTACAAGTTCTGTAAAGCATTTCCCAACATTTTTTGGCGGATGCACTAGCAAGTGAAAAACCCAACACACACCACTTACAGCTCCATGTTTCTCGCAAGCTTGGTCCAAGCCAACATGCTGATCTGGGCTGATCGGTAGCTAGCAGGCCTACCCTCATCTGAACAAAAAAAAAAATGTCAAAGAACGAAGGACCGAGAATGTCGCAGGGTCTTGTCGGGAACTGAACCACGAGCCAACGACGTTCAAGATCTTCGTCTGGAGGGAAACGCCACAGCTTACATCAAAGGTTCCACACCCACGCCCCGATGGGTGGGGTTGGTAACGGGTGGAGGCAGAATCCCGATTTCAAGCTAACTCGGTGACACGAATGATTGCTACGTTCTGTTTCACTTATTTATTTTTAAATTGGGGATCAGAATTATGATCATTTCAACGATTTTTTAAAAATCTGATCCTATTGTAAAAATAATGCCTAAATAAGTACACCAGAAAAGAGAACTAAAACCTCTAAGGAAAATGTGGCAGTATTCGTTAAAGCTCACTCGTATTTATACTTCAGTATGCATGTACATAGTTCAAATTAACAGGTACCCACACTTCAATAAGTTGTTACTTGTGAACTTAGAATCATCTGGCCATTCGAAACTCGTGGTGGGGACTTGAACAAAACTGAGAAATCGGAAAACGACGAATGAATTCAGAATTCACATTTTGTTTGCATGGTATTCTAAGTCAAGCTGGCTTACTGTGAATCTTGCAATAATTAATTAGTTAATTACAATACCTCTCCAGAAGATTTGTTTCTCTTTCTCTCCCTCTCTCTCTCTTTAAAGACAAGATCATTACTGTCTGCGAGTCTGTGATCACCAAAGAAATACTTTTTTAAAGTTTCTCTTCGTATTAAAGTCATACTCTTTGCAGCTTAGCTGTCTGTTTTGAAGGAAAATCTCAAACATGTCCCACAATGCCGATGGACCACTCATCAGTTTTCCCTCTTACCATGGCCTCCAGGCACCTGCAGAAGCCGCAAGCTTGTGAGGATCCGAGGCTTTCTCTGCTGCCGAAAGTAATGGCGATGAAAAGGCAGGAGCAGCAGCAGAGTTAGAGCGTGACGCCTTGTCTGCAGGTGGCGACACCCAGGCGGCGGGCAGCTCAGGGGCGACAAACATGGACGAGCAGGGGAGACAATCTCGATCTGGATCATCGACTTTGCCCATGATCTGCGCGATTTCCACGTCCTCGGGACTTACAGAGTTGGCGCACATGTCGACCACTTTACTGTTGATATCATTATCATCTCTGCGCCTTCCGGAAGGGGTGGCGGACGAAGACATCTTACCAGCGGCAGCCGCAAGCCCCGAGGAGGTGCAGTCTCCCCCTGCTGACGTCGGATGCTCATCTCGAGCGCTGCTTGTGCTATGTGCTGGGACCGGTGAGGAATGGTCCAGGCGTCTCCGCTTGCTGAGGTTCAAAACCCCGCCCAAGCTGCATGGGCTGGAGGCGGGAGGGAAGGCCGGGGCACCCGCGTCCACCCCGTAGAAGGGCGATATCGCGACTGATGGGGAGCCGTAGCCGCTGTCCTGTGGGTTGAAACTACCCACCCGAGTGTCCACTGACACCGGGTACATAACTGGAATCGGTGTTTGGGGCGTGCTGGTGTACTGAAGCTGCGCTGCGGATGTCACGTTGGACCAGGTTGGGGAGTGGTAGTTCTGTGATGGATGGACAGCTGGCACTCTCCCGGGTGCAGCCCAGCTATTACCTGCGCACAGAGGGGACCCTGTGGGGCAGACATACGGTTGGTGGTGGATGGGGGAGAGTCGGGTATCCAGCATCGAGCCGTGCGCTCCTGAAAACGGCCCGTCTGAGCACGGGTACCAAGGGTACCCTGGCTGCTGCTGCTGCTGTAGTGGCTGCAGCTGTGGAATCGACTGCGCCGGTTCAGCTCCAACGTTGGAAGTGGTACTGAAAGAAGAGTCTGGCCCGGCATTCCACGGAGAGTCTGCGGGGCCGAGGAGGTCTCGTCTCATCTTCTCCAGGTGCTGCTTCAAGACGAGCCTAAGCGCGTCGGACATGCCATCTTCTTTGGCCAGGTAGTGTTCGATCCTGTCGATGGCGGTGGAGAAGCCGTGCTGGTACTGCTGGCGGACGTCGGCGGGTTGAGTGTGGTGGCCGCCGCCGTGTGACCTCTGTATCGTCTTGATGTACCTCACCGTGGCCTCCAAGATCGTGGCCTTCTGCACAGTCGTTGCTTCGACATTTTGTCCATCCTGAAACATGAGCAATGCATTAAGGTCACAGGTTAGTGGACATGAGCAATGTGTGATAAGATCACAAGCTAGTCACCCTGTCCGCGTCACAGGGCTGCTGAGTGACCCATGTGCAACATTCAGACAGCTGTCAACGTGAACAAGTTGCTAAATCACATGACACAATATGTTGACTCTTACTCAACCCCGGCTATGATGAGCTCTTAAGGCAGGAGACTGAGATAAATTCACAGGTCAGACCAAAGTGAGAGTGAGTTAACATGTTAGAGATGGCATGAACTGGACGGTAGAGGCGGATGAATTGCTAAAACATAACATCTGACTTTGAACAAAGATTTTAAACAATGTCATTGAAACTGCGAGATGTCTGCACAACCCTCGCTTAATTCTACATCGCACCCTATAAGAGACACCTGCTAATGATATTATAACGGGGTGGGGTTTTAGTTCTACAAGAGAGCTCACTTTTCCACATTCTTTTGCACTTGATGTTTTGGAAAAAAAACTGCTATATTTATTGCCAAGATATTTTTAAACGATGCTATGTTGTATTGCCACTATACTGTGTGAGAGCAATATATGCAGAACATAAAATTCTTCGTACCAACCTTATTATCTCCACACAGCACGAGGTTCTGCAGCTCAGAGAAAGATTCGTTGAGACGGTTTCTGCGTGACCGCTCCGCTTTCTGTTTTCGCTCCTGCAGGCAGAATCAACAATGTGTAACAACAACAGTATTCTTCAAACTGATTGCTAAAGATCATTTAACAGAAGGGAAGTTAATGGAGGATGTTAAGGGATGTTTTCAGCAGCTTAAGATGTCTGAAGGTTATGCCAAGTGTTTGAGACTACAAGTGTTTCTATGCATGTCGGTTTGCAATGCATGCTCAAAAGTCACACAGTATGTCTACAAGGCTAAACAGTAAACAAGCATAGATATTACTCAAGGTTTGGGATAGTTAAACAGGGCTTTAATAACATGTCAATGGCAGGTAATATCAAACATATAGTTATAATCAAGCTATGTATCTTCAGACACAGTAGGGGATGGCTAAAGAGATTGCTATGAACTGAGAAAAGTTCATTAATTTAATTTAATAAGTTAATTTAAGAATGTACAGACATAAGAAGTATATGGCGGGAGACAGACAAATAACAATAACAACTTGAAAAACGCATCGCGCGGGCATATATCAAAACAGCGGGTATCGGTAGTTGAGTAAATCTTTTTCTCTTCAGTTTCTTGTACGGTGAGGCAAACGCACTTCTAGTTAACACATTAAATGTACTTATGACCGAATAGAAACTTTCAAATTCACACGCAAAAGATTCAAATAAAAGTTCTTTTCTCAGTACAGTTATGTAGCGGACTTCTCAGTGATGTAGCAGCGAGCCGAAGTAGAGTGACATCGACAACTGCCGCCAAGTGCAAACTTACAGCCGATAACCCTGAATACTAGCAAACAAAGTGCAGACTACAGCCAATACCCTAAATACTGTCGCCAACGCGGGTCGAGCTCAACGCGAAATTCAAATTTCCTTTGTCCCCCTAAGTCTTCTTTCATGTCAGCCAAAACCGCCGCACAGCAGACGACAGCAAAAGGTTGAAGACGGGAACAACACTACAGCCGTTGACCCCCCCTCCCCCTTCCCAAACTCCTCCAAACTCCCTCTCTCTAGTTTTTAAATCCTCGCAGCTTGTGAAGTCAAACCGTTGAGCGAATTAACTACGAACAGACTCTACAAGAAAACAACAATAACAACAAGAAGAAAGGTCGTGTATCTGTGACAAGAACGAAAGTTGATTTGATTTGAGTTGTACGGCGGTTAACGGTTGCCAAGCGAACAGAAACAAGACTCACCCTTCGGACTTCTCGCCGTGTCTTGTGCGCTGTGTCCCACAGTCGCGATCGCAGGCCAGGATCCATGTTGTCGTCTGCTCGAGGATCGCTCGTGCTGTGTACATCAGAAATCATCTGTGACCGGAAACAGCTTTCTCCTCGCCGCAACAAATAAACACCAAACACCTCTCTTTTCGGAACTGCCGCGCTACCCTTGCTCGAGGCCTGTGTCGGAATGAGTGACTGAGCGATGCTTTTTTGCCTATTTATGCGAGCCGGGAGGGACGAGGTCAGAGGGCGCAGGTCGCGTGTGGATATGCTTGACACCCCGCGTGCCGCCACAGCCAGCCAATCAGCGCCCGCGATGCATGTAGTGGCACGCGAAGGGCGAACAGCTGGCTGAGCTTTCGTTATGACAGGGGTACGCTCTCCCCTCACCCTGTATCAGAATTAGCCCGACTGTGACGGAATGCGGGTATGAATGACATCGGGGTGACGAGAGGTGGGCACAGGGGGTTGTTGTGGGAGGCGCTTGTTTTGGATGGTCGGACCCACCCGTAATCAAGTGTAAATCATAAGCACATTCCTGAACATCGAAAGCCTCGCCATTCATCCATCCTTTGGCTCAGTTCTTCTTTCTTTCGGTAGTCCCGTGGTCTTCATGGAAAAAATTCTCGCTTAATTGCAGTTTGTTGTTTAACGGAAACGTCCGAACAATATAAAATGATTCCCACATCCCCACCCACCCCACTCCAGATGTGCACTGGGAATATGAGACAGGAATACTGAGTGCAGTTAGAGCCTGTCACTCCCGATGTATAAGCTTTGCGTGTTTGGTTTTATTTAATTTATTCGATTAGTACAACATTTTTCGGTTCCAAAACTCAATCATCATCGTCACTGTTTCACTCTTATTATTTCTTATTTCTTGATGTCGTCAAGGACCAATCTGTTCTAGCTATGTAATGAACACTTCCCCTCGTGCGGTTGTGAACATCTCTCTCGCCCTCAGTGTATCAGCTGCCAGTGTTCCATCAGCCGCCAGTGCAGGCGACACGTTTACGATTCGTCATTTCTTCTCCGAAATTGCCATAACTGATCGCTCTAGTCTTCCCTATTTCCTCTTTGATCACGAACAATTAATTAAGGGACAACTGCCCCCTTCCACACTGTTTTGTTTCCTTGGGAACAAGGGAACGGGGACAGGAAGGGGAAATTATGAAGAAGAGCAAGAGGACGCAAAACCACAGTTTGTAAACAAAGAACTGCTTTCCTCCACACGCCGCTTTTTTTTTTTTTTTTTTTTTTTGGAAAACTATTTTTGGAATGGGGGGGGGTAAGCTATATAACTAGTTATCAACTGAGTACTTTTTATTCTTTTGATTCTACCTCCACTTCCTCTCCTATTTGCACTCTTTCTCTGTGCGTTTGTGTGTGAGAGAGTGGGGAATTATGTGTGACTGTGTGCTTGTCTGTGCACGATGACTGTATGCTGGCGTGCGTGTGTATGTGTGCGCACGAGCATGTGTGTATATCAACACATTAATGAATGTGAGCGAGTGTTCCTCTTTACGGGTGGGTGCACAGCTAAGTCCATTCCGTAATGTTACTCAATGAGAAAATAGAGAATCAGATGCTCATCATCCACACTCCACTTTAATGTATTTGTTTGCATTACTTTAAGCACTTGGTCAGAAGCTTCCAACAAGATGTGTGCTTTCTCCACACAGGACACTGCAGTACAACACTCACCAGCTGGGGTCCCGCTTCCGCCTGCAGTGTGCTCGTTATTTCTCCAGCTTTCTCCTCTACCCCGGGATTAACAATGCAACGTTTATTAAAGTTGTCTTTGCTTCCGTTATATAGTAAATGGGTCGCAAACACTTTCTTCGTGGTGGAGATCAGGAGGTGAGTGGGTGCATGAGGTGAAGAGGTCTGTGCGTAACTCGAATTGTTTACAATTACATACCCGCATACATACCCACACGCTCACCCACAGACCCACAGACCCAAACAGAAAACTCTAAAGTTAGTTTTCTTTTGGCTGGTGTTTGATGTTTACTCGGTTTGTGCGGGTGTCTCTGTGGTGTCTTTCTACACAGCGGTTGGCGTTTTAGTTCCTCGATTCAGTTTCAAATACTTTTTAAATAGAATTAATCATAAGGTTAAAGCCGTTGCAGCGCCGCCTTTATTTATTTTTTCAGTGTCTCATCCAGTTCAGACGAAGCTAAAAAAGTAAGTACACAAAATGCCCCAAATGTGACTCTGTACCTCTCGAGAACCTTCGGCAGGGTGCTGGTCACGTGATACCAGCACATTCCCGCTCATCATACTCCCACCCTTCTTCTAATCTTGTAATGTTTGTGGCATGATCAGGTTTGGAGATGATATTTCACCCCTCCCCACCTCCCAGTGACCGGAAACGAAACTGTCGATGCATCAATGGCGGAGTATTGTTGCGCAGTCTCATTGTTTCTTTTGTAGGGTTTCCCAGAAAAAATCTAGGCGTTGTTTCTCCGAAGTTGATAAGCTGATTCAACATATTAGTCGCATGGATTAAAATGAAATTAAAATGCGACGGAGGGGAGGAGAGGGGAGATCGCAACCATTTCAAATGAGTGACCAAGATGTGGTGAACTCGTTGTCTGGCTCCCGCTGCATCCAGGTGTTCAGCGGCAATCACAGAGACTGATGGCTGGATCGATGGATCGATCTAGGAGAAAGTTTAAGTGCAGGCTGGGTTTCATATGAAGTCTTAAGTCGGACTTGATTATAAGTCCAGTTGTTATCAAACTTACAAACACCTCTGTTGGCCTGCTTGCATGTGAATGGCTTTGACAACCAGACTTCAATGGCTGGTCAATCGGCAAGTCGACTGTTGAAACCAAACTTCGCGAAGTCGACTTACACTTAGTACTTGAATTTAAGACGTTTTCAATACCTCACATTAAGCCCAGGCCAGAACTTAATTTATGGCCATTGGCAATTTATCCATGAGTACGGAACTAACTGATTACATTTATCCGACAGGCAACCTAACCCCTACTGAGTGAGTGAAGTTACCTAACCGACTGGCACAGCAGGAATTCCGGAGAATGGATGCAATTACCAATGAGTCTTTCAGTCAAAGGTCGAAGTGAGAAACCTACAACTAATCTAAAAAAAATTGTGGAAAGTCAGATTTATTCATTCTGAACAAATGTCTTGGTTGCAAGCAAGAGGAGCTCAAAGAAGAGATTAAGCTTTTTTTTTCTTTTTCTTTTTTTTTTCTCCTGTTGAAGGAGGTGGAAATGGGGTTTGGAGAGAATGAGGAAGCAGTGATAGAGGGGAGACACAGTTACAGTTCCTCTCATTCTTCATCTTGTCTTCATATCGCAAAAAAATAAAGTAACGAAAAAATGGGAAATACCTCGTGTGCATTTCCTGCTAAGAATGACCAGATAGAAATGTTTTACTTGGCATTTTACAAGAATAAACTTCTATTTTAGTAGTAATATGGATGTGTACAGATTTTTAACACTTGTGAGCAAGGTTGTAAATTGGATATGCTCAAGATATGTTATTTTTTTTCATAGCCTGTGTTAATGATTTATGTAAAGTGATGCTCTCATGTTACCATTGGCAGACAAAACAATTTCCTGAAAAGGATTAATAAATATGTTTTGCATTTGTAAGCTGGGATAGTGCAAGAACTTTCATGACTATTTCTTACAAAAATGGGACCAAGATAATTTTGTAAACAAAGATTTGGAGGAGGAAGTGAAATGGCCAATATATATATATTAAGAACGAGGGCCCTAACATTAAGTCTCTTTGACTGCCATTAGGGATAAAATTTAAAAAGGTCATTAAAAGATTGTAAATGAAAATATGTCAGTAAATGTTTAGACTTAGTGCTTGCACACTCTGTACAAATCTCATAATTGAAGTTAAAATACTTTTTCGAAGAAAGGTGTTGCAGTGGCATACTCGGAAACCAATCTCCATATTTATGAGGAACATACTGAGTACTTGAGCACTTTCCCTTCTCGTTACCAGGCAGTGGGAACAGAAAGTCTAAAAATAGTATTCCTTAGTCTTAAAACTTGGTGTTCTGTCGTTAGTTTGCATAATTGTTTCGGGTGTGAGAGAGAGAGAGAAAGAAAGGAGGAACGGAGAGAGGAAGAACGTCCGTCCTTGTGGTATGAGCAAGGGAGAGAACGAGGAAAAAAATCATAAAAGCACACGATCCACATACAATTTACAATTCTAGGGTTTTAACAAACTGTTGATTAACGGACAAAACCCACAATTAAATCTCACAACAAGGTGTCGATGGTTGATGAAGGAACAATTAAATTAAGGGAGTTAAATCAAAGTTTTAATAAATATAGCAATTAAGCTGCCTAACAAGCGGATTTTTCTGCCTCCACATAAGAGCCATGCTGTGAAGCGAACCTGTCGTCTCACACTTCAAGCCGATCGACTGTTGCTAGGGTCAGAGGTCAAGCCACTGTCAAAGAGAGAAAAAAAGAGTAAGAATGGATAATTAATTAACCTCAAATACTGGCAGAATACTTAATTAAGCCTTGTATAGCAGCAGAAGCTTAGTTAATTATTGGAAACTGAAAGTAGCTAATTAACCATCGTATACCGGCAGTATACTTTTAACAGCGGGGTTCTTACATGTTGAAAACAAGATATCCTCATGGTGTACTTAGCAAGCGGAGAGGACAGCAGTAAGACTCAGGGACTATTAATAGGTTATAAATAAATAATGTGCGAGATGGTTTGGGGTTGGGAAAGGTAAAGAACTTGCTGACTGTTTGTACTGAGATAGAGAGATAAAAGATAGATCCACGAGAATTCGTCCGCCCACAATCACACGCCCCTCCACTCTGCCTGGGGTCCGTTAACTGTCACCGCCCGCCGCGTGCCTGGAGGGTCGCCTAGCGCCAGTCCGTGACTGTCACACATCATTGCTTCCCCATGCAGGTGACCACGCTCCTCGTTAGTGTCACTCGCTCGGGCGCTGGGGTGAGAGGTCAGGTCACCCACGCCGCGGCGATGGCGGCCCCTGCCCACAGTGACGAGCGATGAATGACAAGCTGCAGACGAGAAAGGAGAAGTTGGGTGAGGAATAGGGGTGGGGAGAGAAGGGAACCATAAGTGTCGCAGTCAACGAGGAGAAAGATGCTGTGTCTCGCGGCAGTGAAGGTAAATCACGTTTGTGACAGTTACACATGTGATACGAAACAGCTATTGGATTATAATTTAGTGAAACTTTGAGATGTTATTAGCGAGGGTATGTTAGGTTGAAACTTAACGAAACTGCGAAATGTTATTACCAATGAATTTCCTTCATACACCTGAAGGGTCGCCAGGTACTACAGCGATTACAACACTCGCGTGTCAACACTGTAGGCCCTGGGTTCAGATCTTGTCTCGGGACACTGTATTTGACACCTCTCCGCATGGCCAGCCGTCGGGTGTTTTCTCCACCTCCCTCTTTCCTCAAAGTGTAAGTCACTAACCAACCCACCAGCACCCTGGCCGCCCATGGTGACGACGTTGATTGACAGCTGCGGTGACCTCTGTCCAGTTGACCGGCGATCGTTGCGCAAGTGATCGAAGTTCATCGAGAAGGTGTTAAGTGTGAGATGTCAGCACCAGCCGGTGTCAAGGGACGATGATGTAAGCACTTCGCTACTGGGGTAGCTTATACCCATGACAACCTGCTGTGAGCTGACGGACACCCGGGAAGTTGGTGACATAGGTGTTGGGTCACTACTTGTCATTCTGTGGCCCCTAGTCATCTGACACAACGCAATCAGCAATAGAAGCTAATCCTGTTTACCAGCGAGTCTCGCAAACAATTAGAACAGTCTCCCGGGTGCTAGTCACGAGGTCCCCTTGCCCTCCATCTGGACACGGTCTGTTAGCACACAGAGGATCATAATTATTAACTGAACTGATTAGTTAATCAGCCTTCAGTTTAATAGTTTCCCTCACTGGACCGCCCGCTGTTCTGAGGAGCAGTCGAGCCTCCAACTAAATCATTCTCATTTGTTTGTTTGTTTGTTTATTTTTGTTCTCTTTCTCTTTCCTCTTTCTTCATTCCTTCTTTTTTTTTTTTTTCTTACTACCTATTTTTGCTCTTCTTTATGTTATTGTTTCTCTCTTCTTTATTCTTTGTCCGACTTTTTCTTTTCTTTCTTTCTCTTTTCATTTTTCTTCTTTCTTTTTCTTCTTTCCATTTTTCATTCTTTTTCTCTTGTTAATATTTTCTCTTTTTCTCTTTCTTCTTCCTTTCTCCAAACGAATGAATGAAGTGCGTGTTCAGCTTAAAAGGGAGGTAACGCAGTGTAGGAATTTGATTTTTTTTTCTGCTCTTGCACCGTTACATTTTTGTGTCATACCTTCTATTCTTCCAAACAATCAACTAGGCCCATCTGACGGATGACACCACCAACATCAGCGTCAACGCCACATTTCTAGACGAGTGATAACAAAAATTCCCATTTCTCAATCTTTCTCGCCCCCGCTTCCCCCAGTCCTGAGTCCCATCAGGTGTCAGGCGTGCGACGCGCCACTAAACACCTTCAGTCTTCTCACGTCGCCAGCCACGCGCCTCCACGCGACAAGGAGCATGGGAATGTGACCTCGAGAGCACGGAGGAGCGCAGAAGAGCGCGGTGATAACACCTACAAATAGTCTCTCGCGCTTTTCCCGTGACGCCCCGCTCGACGCTTTCATGCCGACCGAAAGGTGACTCCACGCTCCGCCACAGACTCCGAGAGGCCGACGCGCGTTTGGGGGGTGGGGTCAGAGGGCGCGAGGGAGGGGCGCGGCGAGCAGGGCGCGCGCGAGCGGATGCACCTGCCTTTGACACTAGCGTGAGGCTGCGCGTGACACTTAGCGTTACGCTGGTCGCGAGCGGTGTCACACGCGCGCTGCGCATTGTCCTGTGGTCCCGTTAAGGCGGCGGGTCCCATCAACCAGAAAGGGTAGGTGGGGTGGGGGGAGGGCGAAGGTAGGCACCCGTTTCTTTTTTTGTCGCCTGTTCACAGGTGGTGGCAGGTAGCTGGAGATGGTGGAGAGCAATAATCGTGTCACGCAGAGGTATGAAAGAGCGAAACATCAGTCCTGACCCCAGTGAAGGGGTGACCTGACGCTCTTCCTTCTGCCTCGACGCCGACCACTAAATTTTGTTTTCAGTTCTTCCAGGGAGGCACGTGGTTGTAGGGACTATTGTGAGCTGCCGTGGGAAAGTACAGGAATGCAGCCATTAGAGTGTTTCGCGTGGAGCTCGGCTTCTCTTGGTCTGTGGAAGAATGTCGGATGAAGATGTTGAACGTCAGGTAAGAAGAAAGTGCAAGCCATGTGGGTTTTGGTCTCCTCGTGTGAAAGCTAATTTATAAACTAATTATAGCAGCCAACTATTCACTTGCACGTAATTCGATGTGACAATATAGATTGTGTGTGTGTGTCAGTGTTAGAGATGCTGGCCCCTCCTCTCTCACACCAGTCTCGTGCACAGAGGGAAATAATCGCTTCCTTGTGTTATTCCTGAGTTTTTCCCCTTTTACGGAATGGTGTGGTGAGAGCATTGATGTAATAGGTAACAACTGGAGCAGTGGTAGCTACTGCTATCTCTCGAGTGAGTGTGTAGGTATCACAAGTCCCTGGAATATTCAAGCTGAAAGACACACGCCCCTCACTGTATCGTTGTCAATAAAATCTCATTGTTTACATCATGTATCGGAGAGGGGTGGGTGGTGTTTTATGCCGAGCCAGAAACTAAGGTTATATTTTGGTTCTGAAACAGAAAAAAACAAGCTTCTGAGGCGAGATCTGAACCCAGGGCATTTTTCTGTAGTTATGTCAAACACTACCGGGCATCAAACACTATCCGCAGCGGTGTATGAAACGAGAGTGGAGGCAAGGAGGGCAGCCGAACGACACTAAAAAAAAAAAAAATACAGAGTAGGTAAGAATGTGAACGTCGTTCACTTTGTAAGAGGGTCCACAAGTCACTAATATCAGTGCCAAACAAAGGTTGGCGAATCAAGACAATGTAAAATGTTGGACTATACGCAATACATACTGGTGAAATATGGAAACACTTCACGCTTTGTTGGATTACAAATGTCGTTCAAATGGTAGAAATACTGAAAGTGTTATCTATGTTAGGTCAGAAGGAAAGTTCTGGCTAAGGTGCTGTAAAAATAAGACTAAAATGAATAACAGCGGAATATATCTGAATAGATAATATCATTCTTATACAGTCTCGGTGTTTGTTGTTTGATAATGTCGTTGATATACAAAGTTAATAAGTTTGTTCGGGATCAAACATCCATAAAAAAAACTCGGATGCATAAATTTATTCCCAATATAATTTTTTAAAATATACATCATTTTGTAACAAAATATTGTATACATCTGGTAAGAGTATATTAAAGTATCTATATCCATATTATTAAAGAATAAAATATTTTAAGTAAGGTACTCTCATCAGTACAGAGAATTTCACAAACGCGACATTTATAAGGAAAAATAATAAAATCTCAAGAAAAGACAACAAGCCTCCGTGAGAGCAAAGCGAGGTTTGGAAAGGTGTAGTAGCAGATGTATGTAAAGGAAGACAAGGAAGCGAAGAAAAAGAATCAGCTGATCAGATGGAGGAAACAAGAAAGTCCCGACATCAGATGGTTAGGGTTAGAGGAGGGTTGGGGATTACGAAACTGGAAAAGAGGAGGAAGGCTGATGAGCAAATATCAACACTAGAAAGGAACGACGAGAAGGTTCAGTAGAAAGGGTTTAAAAATGTAAGAAAGGGATTAGGATCCGAAAGGAAAAGACAGAATGGAAAGAGAAATGAAGAAATCACTAAAGAGGAGGAAGGAAGAGTGATAGAGGAGAAGGAAACCAAACGACTCGAGAAAACAGGAAAATGATAAGAGGAGAAAGCCTGGCCTTCATACAGTGTGCACAGACAGATTCCCGTAAACTCCCGTCAGAAGCGACAAAAAAAACCAACTAATAAATAAAATGTATATGATGAAACACGTATCGAACTTTTCTAACAGGAAATGAAGGCGCTGGTCCTCCTTTTGTCAGCGGAAGCACAGGTCACACTTTTGATGGTGACCTCAGGCGCTGCAGCTCGAGAGATGTGTGCACGAGATGAAGTGTCCATTGTGCATTCCACTTCAGGCGGCTGTCCACTCCCTGTAGGCACCACTCCCTCCTTGTCACACGGCTACTTCCCCTTAGGAACGGTTTTATCACAAAGCTTGTACGTGGCCTTTGAAGCTGTGAGAAATTATGTAACCGATTCCGCTAGCTTTTATACCTTTTTGTTGTTTTATTTTCCCTTCTTCCTTCCTGTTTCTTTTTCCTTCTTTTATTTGTTTGTTTGCTCTGTACTTAACAGCACTTTCACAGTCCCTTGCCACCCGCTGCATCACCATTTCTAAATGTTACCCTTTGGCTGCAGACGGAGACAAGTGATCACCAGAAAGTGCAATAGCACTCTTGAAGAGGACCGGCAAATGAACTTTACTTTTCTTTATCCGAAGCACGAGGCAAATCACAGTGGGCCTCTGACCAGGGCCACCAAAAGCCCCGGGGTAGATGACCTTCCAAGCCCCTTACATTAATTGTAATCGTTTATTATTTTTCCAGTGTATAATAGTATACTTACAAGTTATAACTCAACTGACAATATCTATAAGCTTACATTTCGTTTAGCAACTTAATGTAGACAGCAAACATTAGGAAAAGTGTAAACATCTAAGATATACTAATTGAAATGAACATTTTAGAGCTGTATACACGTCAGTAAATGAGGGAAAGGTTAAACTTCTCACCCCTTCTGTAGGTAAATGTCACCAGTGGAGGTGATAAAAACTCCACAGATTAAATAAACCAAGATTAAAGATGATACAAGGTGATGTCCTTCACCCTAATGCACGTGTGATGTCACAGTCATCACAGATGTGCGTACAATCATTGGAGGTAGCAGGAAGTGTAGTAGTGGCGAAGCCTACACTTTGTAGAATTCGTTAAGTCTAGTTTTTTTTCTTCGCGATACCTTTTCTTTTCGCTTTTTGCTTCAAAGAAAAAAAAAAACTACTGACCAAAGCCGGGCTCCTCCATACCCGTGGGCCCGAGTACATCAGTCCTCCCCTCCCTCACGTCAGGTCTTAAAGACCCCGGCCCCTTCTAGAACTTGTACATGTGAGGGCTTTCTGAGGTACGTATGTCCGAAGTCGACGGCTTCTCCTCCACCTTGTCTTTGCCGCTTCGCTCACTTCCAGCACCCGTGTCACTGGTGTGGGGTACATACGACATGTTCGTGTAATGTGCCGGCCGTTCGTAGGTGGAGTTGTAGTGGGGATCCCGCCAGTGGGGCTGCAGGTGAGGCTGTGATGTGGACTTCATGGCCTGGCTCTGGATCGTCTCGTGCTTAGCTCCAACAGAACCTCTTGCCATCTCAGCTTCGTTCAGCATGGCAGCCAGCTTCTCCTGGTCGTGCTGCCTCTCGTCTAACGATCCCCTACTGGTCTCACGCTTCTCCTCCGATTTGCTGCTACTCCCGCATGCGCACACGGGCTTGCCTTGCTTCAGCCGCCGTTTGGCTCGCACAGTGAAGGGAATGAGGAGGGCGAATATACAGATGACAACAACGATAACTCCGGCATAGAGTGCTGCCCCTTGGCCTTCCTGCTTTCCGTGGTCGATCTTGACGACAAAGGTGATGGGGTTGGAGACAATCTCGTCTGGATTGCCTGGAATCTGTCTGATGGCCACCACCTGCCCGAAATAGCAACAGCAGCAATCTGTCAAGTAAATAGACACAATCAATCAACCAATTAATCGGTCTATAAACAAACAAACAAACAAACAAACAAACAGAAAGCCAGTCGACTCTTGATACTGACCCAAAATTCAACGTCATCCGCTGTTTTAAAAATAGGGTCGTCGTCAGTTACGATGTACTTCTCTTCGCTGATGGAAAAAGGTTCATCAATGTCTGGTGTGGGCACACTGGATCTCTCCCTACTGAGGTCAAATTTCACGTTGTCCGGCATCTTCCTGTCGTCTACTCGACGAAAACGAGGGCTGTCCTTGACCTCGTGTGGTGACGTCAGATTCGAGGATTTCTGTGCACTGGACTGAAAACAAACTGTAGTGTTAATGAACTCTTGCTTATGTTTGTGTTTGTGTTTGCCTGTGGGCTTGTTTGTCTCTGTATCGAGATTACAGCTGTACTTTGAAATTATTACTTTTGAAGGTGTCTGGCTGAGTGTCGATAGTATTTTAATGTGATTGATTTTAAGTTTCTTTGACATTAGGACCAAGTAGATTCGCTGTATCTCATTGGTTTTCTTATTCCTTTTTGTTTGGTTGATTTGTTTGTTTGTTTGTTTGTTTGTTTGTTTGTTTGGATGTCCATCATCAGCCTGTCATAAGAGTTTGTTTCTACATCTGAGCCTCGTTCTCGTCCTCCTTATAAAGATTTATAAGTAGTGAGAGGAGAAAAGACTACCAGAGTGGGTAAGATTATTAACGAACACAGCAATTAAAAAGTGTCTGTATAAATAAATAATGTGCTTAGCCCAGATAAAAACGCGCTTAGCCCAAACAAACAATGTATTTATCCCAGATAAAAATGCGTTTGTCCTAAAAAAAGATATGTTTAGCCCAAATAAAGAATGCTTTTATCCCAAATAACGACCAAAATCATATTAGCTGAACTAGTGACTGTACATTAGTGCCGAACGAGAGGTTCTCCCACAGTATGAGCTGCAGATACTCAGAATTCGTCACACTCTCTCCTTCCTTCTGAGCGGCGTCCTTGTCGACTGGCACCCAGGCATTCGGGGTGGGATTGTCAGACACCATCCCATAGGTGGCTGTAGCCGTCAGCTGGTACTTGAATTTGTCTTCAAAAACTGGGATTAGAAGAGCAAGTGGACTGTGAACGTTTTCAGCTTGAACGTACGGTCTGTTCACATCACATGTTACGGTTATGGCGAGTGAAATGCGAAAGGTGTGCCATGCACCTGCAACGTGATGACATCACACACCAACACAAACATCACAACACGATGTAAGGTCACAGGACGCAGCGGCTAGACGATATGGGATGTAATCAGACTTCGACACGTTGAAAAATAGGGCGTGGATGTACTATTTGAAATAGTGTGAGAATCTGGGGCTACAAATCATTGAACAAGCTCAATGTGGTTTTTTGTGTTGTTTTTGTTTTCGCTTGACATCTTGCAACCAAACTGACACACGTCACTTCTCTGATAATGAAAGCACTTGATCTTGACCTAATCAGCATTACTGTAAACAACGTGGGTGCCTGACTGCCCACCTGTAGGGGTCGTGATTCTACCCATTGTGAGGGTGATGTCATCATGTAGATATGTCAAGGGATGCAAAAGGCTACAAAAATAACGACAGCAACAATAGCGGCGATGATGATGAGGAGGAGGAAGATGATGTCTGTGACTGGAGTAAAGTGAACAGTAACTAAAACAGAGCCAGAAAAATAATAACAAGAGAAAATAAAGAAAAGTTCTACAAAGCGATAAAAGAAATAAGGGAAATAACTGTAAATGGATAAGGGGAAAAATAAACATGAAATGTCATGAAGGATAATGAAAACGATAACGATAACTGAAGAACATGCTACTCAGTAAAGTATTTCATAGAAAGGTCCTGCGACCTTACGGTATTAGGTAATGAGGTTTTCGAGCAGCCTTGTATTGGAATCAGCTAATTTTGTAAGGGCGATGCCCATATCTTCTTCCTCGCTTCTTTACTTTCCTAGTTTTTCTAAGGCACCCATTTCATAGCTGTGTCGACTAGGGTAAGTACTCTGCTTCAGATAGGTATCGAAACGGTTACATGGGCGCGTTCAGGTTCAGACCGCATTCCTATGCTACCCTCCTACGGTCCTACCCGTGAAAAATGGCAAAGTGAAGAACACGCCAAGCAATACTGAAATAATTCACGAAGAAAGGAAAATGTGTGCACGAAGGGAAGCGACATGGGGGTAAACAGTTGACTATAAGGACGGAAAAAATAATGATACACGAAAAAATAGGACCTTAAGACGTGTAAAGTGCAGTTGAATTGTTTTCAGTGAGAGATTTCTATTAAACTGTCTGTCGAAAGAGAGAGAGAGAGAGAGCACTGAAGATCAGAAAAGCCTGCTTCATGCGCCACCGAGATAAAAAAAAATGGCACAGTGTTATAAATTTTAAACTTTTACGATAAAAAAAGATGTGTTTTGAAAATTAGTTTTTAAATCTTCAGTAATTTAGCTGTAAAATGTGGGTTTGTATCAAACTAATAAAAGTGAATTGGTGAAACGTTGAAAATAAAAACGATAAGGGAGCAATGTCAGAGGTAAGTTACAAGAACTGGTCGACATGATAGTCGAAGAAAATCATACACGCTCGCGCGCGAATTTTCTTTTTCTTGGTGAGCCCGTCACTAACATAAAAGATTGAACGTGTTAACTGAGTGAGCGCTGTTTAATGGGAGGCAACTCAAGTATAAGATCCTGGGGAAATTTCCTTATTTATTTCCCTTGGTCTTTAAACTACGTAGTTCTTGCTGAGGATGAGGGTGGGGGGAAAAACTCTTATGATTCTTCTCAAAGCTTAGAAACCAGTATTAAACGTTCGTTATTTGTTTGTTTGTTTTGATTGATTGATTGATTGTTGTAAAGCCCACCTGTATTAGATGCACTCTCACACTGTATAAACTGCAGCGACGAGAAAGTCAGGAAAAGTGTGGACACTGCTAGCGACATGGTCTCTGAGTCTTGGAGATTTCAGGCAGCTCCTGACGACGTACTTCCTGGATTCTTCCCTGGAATTGAAATATATTCGTCTTTAATTTATCCCGTTAATGGGATAGTTAGCTAATGAGTTCATGGCACTAGTTCTGGTGCTACTTTCATTGTGGCAGCATTACCCAGCCACTAACGGCAGTATTGCTGTTTATATTAAAGACCAACAAGCACGGTCACCACCCTGGGTACCACCAAACCCCCCTCCTGACAGCAGTAAAGCCGTGCAAATCTGGACGTGTGACCTGGCGCGACAGTGTAAGATCGCCCTTGAGGAAACCTTGGAAGATGATCGAATCTGAGACTAATTTTTGCTGGGTAAGATAAAAGAATGAACTGGCCATACTATTCAAGACTTGCTTATCGCCACTCAACACAAGCTAGCGTCGAAACTTGTCAGCCTCTGGGTCTAACCCGTTCCTTCTTTCCGCCCACCACCCGCCCACGCGCCCCCTTCCCCAACAACTCCCTCCCGCTTACCGGTCCTGGTGGAGCAACATCGCGGGCCGTTATCCGGCACCAGTCAATGGACAAATTATGATGAATGATTATGAATGAGGAAGAATTATTAAAGACTCACGATGCTGTTCCTACTTCGTCTTCTTCCACTGCTGCTGCCGCCGTAGGGGTTTGTAAAAACACCATCAACTGTTGGTTCAAGTCCACATTCCAAACTCTCACTAGATTAGTGCAACTTACTTCAGTTCAGCCGTTCATCCCACAACAGATCCAAAAGAAAAAACACTCACATCTGGAGTGGAATCCGTAACAGGTGTGTGATGCTGATTATAGGCGAGACGAGTCTCTCTATCTGATGTAAGCAAGTACTGTGATCTCGTGTGCATGGCGCAGAAATAAATATGTGTGAGCTTGACAACTTTGTATCGCTTGGTGCGCCTTGTATCACTTGTGCGCACTGCTCTGGGCCCCGCTGCTCGTCAGGGTCGTACGGTTCATCAAAGGTGTCCGACGATTTATGATGAGCATTTATTCACAGAGTGGAAAGCAACATTGGTGAGTTAATCTGAAAAGGGAAACAAATGAAATCACTCAAGACAGGTGTTGAGAGTAAAGTTTTCGTGCAAAGTGAGGGAAGTCTCCTATCATGAACAAGAAACCCAGCCTGATCATCTGCCATTAGGAATTTAGATTGAACCAATATTGAAGAGACTGTCCTCAAAAGTAACGCTTTCATTAACCGATGTGTACCGTCCAGCTGTGTCGTTTGCACGGTCTTGTGGCCAGCTGCAGTCTAGGCTGGTTACCTCCCCTTTAGAGGTTGAGCTAACGATGAACCTATCTTTTAACAAGGTGTGAGACGTGTCATACCTACTAGCTACGACAGCTAACATAATCACATAAACACGTGGTGCGCAGCCAGGCATTGTTTTGATTAAGCAAGTTAAATAGGGCACAGCGGAGACTATGGTACCTTGCCTTGGTCCTTATTCTACCCCATATCTGCGGCTGCCCACCCCGTGGGAGCAAGCAATAAGCGCTTATCCGTAACGAGGTCCCTGGGCTCTCAGAACAACATATGACAGCCACCCTGTCATTTATCAAACTTTATCACGATACCCTACAAAGAAATTGAGAGACTGCTTAACACGTAGGTATGAACACGGCTCCTTATTTGTATGTGGAACGGGAGCCTCTCGTCATCTCAGAGAGCTGGGTATGAAAACTGATAAAAAGTAATTGTGACAGGACAGTTTACCATGAACAATAGTGGGTGGGGTGTTTTTGTAATGTTGTTCATGTTTTTTCGATTGTATTGGTTGACCTTTGTGATTACACCACAGCTGTAGAGGTGAAAATTCGTTATCACTGATGAGGTGACAACGACCCTCGACACATAAAAGTTTGAACAGTTTCCATCCTTATGATTACCGAGAGGTACAGAGCAAGTACGATAGGTGAATTTATCTTGTTTGTTTGTTTGTTTGTTTGTTTGTTTGTTTGTTTGTTTGTTTGTTTGTTTGTTTGTTTGTTTTACTTTCTCGATCTCTCGTGTTTGTTTCTCCCTGCCTCAGGGATTTTTTTTCTAAACTACAAACATTACAGGAAAGGGAGGTGTCTCGTTTACGTTTTAGGAGGTAGAGGTACCACGAAGCCGACATTGTTTTCTTTCTTTCCTTCTTGTTTCCGTTTCGTTGTTTCTGTGTTTCTTTTTCTTTCATTCACTGTTTTCTATTTTGTTTTAGTATTTTTCCGTTTACTTACCGAAGGAAACTGAAAAGCTGTACCCGGACAGGAAGTAAGCAGTCACTTCCAGTGGTGAGTCATCAAAAGGTTGGTACGATAGCAATCACAAGTGACTCGCAAGAGCAAGGTTGGTAAGATAGCGATCACAAGTGACTCGCAAGATGATGTCGCTGAAGGACGAAGGTCGGGTCTATGAGTGAAGAGATCAAATCCACGTCTTGAAGCCGGCTGATGTAACAGGGGTGATCACTGACTCTGGAGCTGACATCGCATGACACCCGGCATGTACGCTGCTGCTGCTGCTGATACTGGAGAAAAAATGTTAGAGTTCCCTCTTTTCCCAGCAACCGACGTCGGAGCAAGTGAGAGGGTGCAGGGGGGTGGTGGTGGTGGGGAAGATAAGAGAGAGCAGAAGAACTTGTACAAAATGTCAACTGAAAACATTATCATTTACTTTTTAATGAAGTATATTTATGCATGTAGAATTTATTATATTAACTTATTTCCGTTGTTTTCAAAATGTGGAAACGGATCCCAAAAGGGACCAAACCATCTTTCAAGGGAAGCTACTCGGGAAGGCTTTGTCACCTAATGTAATGTTATCTCCCTTGGACAGCCTATTTATCAGCATTTATGTTGTATAATTGAATTTATTCATCCTGACTCTTCAAGACGACTGCTTCCAGAATATCCTTTCAGTAGTTCGTGAAGGTTTTGGACGAAGTACAGAAATTTGAGCATAGTATTATAAAGAAACTAAATATATGGACCCTCTGAAAAAGCTACTGTCAGTCATGAGCACGGTCACGATGCCTACAAGTTGTGATCACGTCTCGAGTGTTTACTCTTTCAAGGGCGATAATCGCCACGAAACGTGGTAGTGAGGGGCTACATTGTTACTGCCCTTTCTCTATCGCATTCATAGGGCCATTTTACACTCTCAGTGCATTTTTCTTAAACTGCTCTGTGCAGCATGATCAGTGCGAGCAAACATTAACGGGCGTCCGGTTGCCTCCCAGTAGATGCGCATTCATCTTTCCATAATATCCTTTAGTCCATGTATCGCATGCAATCGCTATTATGACACTTGTTTTGTTGGCCTATATGTCAACAGCTGCTTCGAACCTTAGCTCAGTATCTATTACAACGGCCTAATATATTAAGTTATTTATCTCTTACAATTATCCTCTTTCCTCTATGTTTTTGCCGAGTTGCAAGCCTCCTGCGTGTGTGTCTGGACATGGAGACAGAAGTGGTGACAGCACCGGGCAAAGCAATGCTATTACCCAGGACAAAGAGTATTAGAGATACCAGTACCCTGAAAACAATAACTGGTGGTGCGAAATAATCACATGCAGCATCGATTCAGTCTACCCTGTCCTCCCCGCCTCAGTCACTCCTGTCAAGTGTGCGCGGAAGGGAGGGGCTGGGCTGGGTGGAACAGGACAGCTGGCGGGCTGGCGGCATTTGGCTCACTTTCTAAGGACCCATGAGGTTAAAAGGTCAAAAGGATTTGGGGGTGGGGGGGGTCCAAAACTTACAAGCATGCGAATGCAACACCCAGCCGTTGCTTAAAGATGGTCTACAGGTATAGTGATGACACAAAGTGATGGCAGGTATATACTGATGACACAGTACACAGAGGGCTTATCAGTGTCGGGGTCTTGCCTGGGAACCGATCAACAGTATCGGTTTGTTAGGGTCAACAAAATCTGTAGGTGCATGTCAAGGTGACTGACACAATGGTTGAGATACTCGCATTCCAGTGTCGTCCGGTTAGTAATAATGATAAGAAACAATAGGGTCTTCTTCTCCCTATTGATGTTGTAGCTGCCGCTGGACTTGCTTTTTTTATGTTGCAGTCAAGACTCCAGCATACTCAAAAGTGTCGAAAAGGGCGATGTCAGTCTTTTCTTGTGTGGAACAAACAACTGGAATATCTTGATTGATGGCAATGCCTGTAGTCTTTATTCTCCGCTAATGAGAACTGATGTTCCCTCCCACACTCCCCCCCCCCCAACTACATAAACGGCTTTCATGCCTGGCCCCGCCTGGATGGTCATGAATACACATGCAGGTCAACCTTTGAACTTAAGGATCTTCGATGAAAGATGGAGCCGAGCCGAAACGCAAGAGCTGATCCGAGGACCGCCTGAACGATCCGATCATCTCCCCTTTGCGATGGCTCCGATTAGTTGTCTCCCTTTGTCTGCGAAGCTCTGGAAAATCTTGAAAAGCTGGCTCGGTTGTAACTGTTGTCAGCAGGTACTCCTGTATCAAAATCTCATACCTGTTTCGGACGATGAATTGACCCTTTTGAACGTTAGCTTGAAATGGCGGCTTGGTTTTAGTATCTGATTTGCTTTGTGTGTCGGAAAAGGATGCGTCCTTTAATAGGTGGAATTACATTACAACTAGAAGATGTAGTTCTCTGTTTCAAAGTGGATTTCGAAGTCTGCTTCTCGCCTGACATGCGTGAGCAGATTTCACCTATTTCCCATCATTCGCAAAATTGCCATCAGCAGCATCAGCAGCGACATATTGCAAGACTTGAGTGTCTCAGACCAAGTATTGAAGTATTAGCGAAATCGGATAAAGTTCCCCGACACATGACCGAGAATCCGGTCTTTGTTGTCTGGTCTAAGTCCACAGTCAAGCAGCTTGTCGAGTGGCCTCTATAGAGAGAGAGATACTTAGCTGAAAAGTACGAATCTTGGCCCACATCTTCGAACAGTTTGGCGAGAACATTGACTACAAAAACAAATGGACAGACGACTGCGCGCGCAGTAAGGTAGACTATCAGGTCACGTGTCTGTTGTGGAAAGTTCTAGCTCTGCACAAGCAACTTTCGCTTTCTTCCAGCAGCTCTGGCGCCGAAAACAGTTCTTTAACACACACTCCCCTCTCTGTCACTGTTTATTTTATAAAGAAATCTTTTCAATGCAGTTAAAGGCTGGAAAGAGATGGATTAAAAATAATGCCCTTTATCCCCAAACTACCATAATTCGCTGAAAAATGAGTTGCTTTGTTCGCGAAATTTACCATCCATAAAACCGTCACGTAAAAACTTAGCGAGCAAATCGTTTACAACCAAGTTTACTTTCACCTTTACGGAAACTGATGGAAACACCAACTGTAGCAATTGTTTGCAGGCAGTCGGCCGCTTTTTAAAGTATTCGCTCGTCAACACCTTAGAGCTGTTGTGAAGTCCGTAGCTTGCAAAAGTGCAGAGAGCATGACAACGGGTCACGTGCCTGACAAAAGGTAGATCTGGGTAGATCTACCCAAACTTCCTTCTCAGCAGAGTCTCATTTGTCGGATGGAGCATCAGCCGATAAAATAGATCGAACCTTGTAAAAATGGCGGAGATTAAATCGAACAGAAGTAAGTACAAGATTGTTCAAGACGTTATAAATAAACTGAGCAAATGAAGTTGTAGAAAATTGTTTTGTACAAACTGGTTTTTGCTTATTTTATAATCTGAGAATAATAAACGCCGTAAAAAAAAAAGAATTTAAGACCTCAGTCGACGTGTTTCTCATATTTTCCGATATTGATTTCACACCATCGGTATGTTTTCCAAACGAAAATAAATCAGTTTTTTTTTTCCTTGTCTAATATTTTTCCTCCCGGTGGGCACCAATTGGTCATTGGGGTTTTTTTTCCGTCGTCAGCAGTTTTAATTGTTAATCCGTGTGTCACAGTGGGAGATCCTCTCCTACTAATTCAAACTAGTTCAAGCGATCCCCGTCGATCCCTAAAGGTCATTCCGAACACCGGTTCGAACACGCATCGCAAACTAGGTTCAGGGTGGGAAAAAAGTTCTCACGACTTGCTATGGGAACCGATCGCATGCGAGTTGATCCTTGTGGCTGCTTTCCTGTCCGGAGGGACGAAGCAAGTAGGTCAATGCAGCAATATTAGTAGGGCGGTACTTTGCAAGAGAGCAGAAAGGTGACAGCTTGGAACAAAACAAACAAGTATTTTGAAATAAGTAACCTAAACAAACATGCGTGCAGAATAATGTATAAGTAATAATACTACACAGTAAATGAACTAGTAGTGAAAAGCTCCCATGTTCCTGCCTGCGGAGTGACACGACAGAGACGCTTTTCACCTTCCTCGTTTATTGATGATGTAAAAAAGAAAGGTTGATGCCAAGTCGTCTGCAACATCATTCACTTGCCTGGGAGCAGCCATCTTCGATGCGTCAACTAAAGGTTCGGACAAATTAAGAAAAGGAGCCCGGATCATCGATCACCATGAAACCAGTTCGCGGCTGATCAGCTTTTCATTAAAAACGAACCTTTGACTGCCTGAATCATTCTCAGACTGAGAAGGATCAGTCAGTCAGGACCCCGCTGTACCTGGCCCACAGACTATTTCTGTTGTCCTCCCAGTGTCCCAGAGTTCCCTCCCGTCCCTCCATCTTTGCTGGCTGACGACATCATTCAGCGCTTGAAAGAAAAGAAAATGTCGGGTGCTTAGATCAGGCTAAATACTCGAGGTGGCGCTCTTTTGTCTGGAACCTTCTACAAGAATTCTGAACCGAAGCTCGAGGGTGTCGCTCTTCGTGTGCGCCATTGACGTGGGATCTTGATTCTACGTCACTGGCGCACGCCGTTCATGTAGAGTGCTCTCCTCTTGAGTCTCTGGAAATAACTTTCTTGTCCACAATCTTTCGAAATCTCTCGTGCGAGCGATGTTTGCTGGGAACAGTAACCTCGCCACTAGATTTTTCAAGTTTGGGTCCTGACGATAAGTCAGGTATACAGTAAAGGAGCGTTGCCATGGGACCGCTTTTTTATGTCTGGTTTTATTTCTCACGTCTGACGCTCAACCCCATGTGACGTTTCGCCCTCGGCATGACGTCAGACATGCTGTTGGTGAGAACGTTGGTCTGTGTTGCGCGTTGCTGTCATTTGGTTGGACAAACATACCTGGCCGCGTTGGTCTGAGAGTGGAATCCACGCAGCCGGCATTCCTGTCAGATGAAAACGAAGACTAAACGGTCCATTAAACGGTGACCGCACCTCTTCACCCCCACCCCTATCAGCCCCCTACTTGCCCCCCAAGCCGCTTACCGCCGCAAACGCAAGATGGACCTGACACGTGCTGCAGTCTGCTGGAAGCGGGTGCCGTAAGCCTCTTTGTCACACGGGCCGCTTGACGTTTTTTGTGTGACTCTCCAGCACCTGCCAGGAATGCCGGGAAGACTGAGGAGCGGTCGAGCTGGGTGGGTTGCTGCTGCGACTACTGAAGCCATCAGGGTCGCCAGCAGAAGCGGTAGAAGCTAGTGTGGTCGACTATTAAAAAGTTAGTATTGAGTATATTGAGTATTCTTAGTATTGAGGTGGAAGCAGCCAAATATTTTATCAATTCTTTTCGAGACCTTTGTTGCTCGTCGTCAGTAGGTTTCATCACATGCTTTCATAACCACGCTTAAGAATACGAGCTAACTCTCTCACTCACACACACAGGCGCACACACACACACACAATATAGACTCACTCCCTACAGGTTCTTTACCTACATACCTACAAACACACATACCGCTATCATCACACATCTACACAGAATGCCTATCATCACAGGGTGGTGAACAGCTCCCCTACCTGAGGTTGCACGACACGCGCATGGCTGGCTACTAAGAAGCTTACCTTAATATCGCTTCTCCGGGTCATAGCAGCCACGGCATACCTTAATAGCATTACAAGATCCACTAGCACCAACGCTGAAAAATAAGCCCAACCCAAACTCTTTTTTAAAAACAAAAAGCCCCCCAGGGCTGCACAGCTGTCTGAAGCTCACCTCAGATGGTTAGTGTTTTACAGACAGTTGCTAGTGATTGTGTGTAATGTGTTGGGAGGCTCGTTCCCTGGTGAACACAGGTCTGCAAGGCTTCTGACACCCATACAAACAAGTATGTGTTGGAAACTATGACAACCGGAACTGGACTGAGCAGTCCGTGGTGGCGCAATGGTTAAGTGCATGTCGCCAAAGATTCAGTCCTCGGGGTTCAGAACTCGTCTTCAGCTCGTTCTTCTGCTGTATTTTCAAGTGTTACGAAGTGAAGTAGTCATTGTCATACTCGGCACCGCCATACCTTTTAATTATCTGCGTGCTACAAAGTTCCTAAACTCAATGTTCCTGTGTGTGACATACTGTAGCACGTCACTACGTCACTACGTCACTACGTCACTGCCACCCTGTGTACAGACGCACTTTCTTCACGATTCGTGCGCATGCGCACTTGTCTTTCACGCCGATTCACTTGTCTCTTGGAGTGATTTGAAGTGGCAGAGGTACATAACTGCCACTTTATTCCACACCCTGTACTGTTTGCCTGTTTGCCCATTGCATCCATTTTGTTTTTATTAATTTGTTTGTACATAAATATTTTTATAGTTCCTCTAGGTGTATCGCACCTTAGAAACCTCAAACCCTTACACTTGCGAGTGTAATTCTTATTAGAAAAGAACGTTTGATGTTTGCATCAGTTGACTGCCAGCCTCTTGAAGTTTTCCGATGATGATCTCAGCTACGATCACACCTATAACGGGCTTCCATCAACCGTCGTGGCCCCTGCTCCCTGTCAGTACGGGGGTATGGGGTAGGGGAATGAGGTGGGGGTAGGGTGGGGATGTAGGGGAGCCCCCTGTTTCTTGCTACACTACCCGCTTGTGGCAGGGTGACAGGCTGGCGTGGGAAGGGGTGTCAGACGGCAGGGCCAGAGGGGAGAGAGTCGGGTCGCTATCAGATGACAGATGACTGCATCTCATAACGCCGGCCTGTCATGGCGGCGGCGCTGAGTGATGGGGCGGCTGGGTAGCTAAATGTCACGTGTGACAGCACCAGCATGTCTGATGTAGTGTGTAGGTACTTTCTACCTGCCCTCTTGTATCTCCGTTTGTGAGTATACATGTGTGTATGCCCGCTAGTATGTAGTATTTGTGGATACGTGTGTGTGTGTGAGTCTGTTGACGCGCCCGTAGGAGTTGAAACGTGTGTGCACCCATTTGTCCGTGGGTGTGTCTGTACATACACATCTGTGTGAGTCTGGGTGTGGAAACATGAATGTGTGGGTACGTGCTGTGTGTGTGTGCGCTCGCGTACTTCCTTGCATGCGTGGGTGCACCTGACCTGATGGCTTCCTCATCTGTGTAGGCAGACTGTCGACATCTACAACACTTTAACTGACATCAGCTCCCGACGGCAGTACCCATTTTAGTGTTGTTTTTTTCTTCCTTCTTTTTTTTTTTTTTTTAATTTATCGTATCCGTTATCGTCTTCCAAATTGTTGTCCCCAGGGTCCCGATGAGTCTGATGCCGGTGACTATAAGCTTCATGCTTCAGAGCGCTTCTGTTTTCTCCAGGTTTGTTCCTTTGTGTAAAGCTCTTTAAGGCGCTGAAGGTTCCCCTCACTAAAAAATTCATGAATGTACATGACTTCATGTCTTCCATCAACAGAGAAGGACTTTTTAACCAGACACATGTTCACCTTCGCACATACTTACTACATACTTAGTTTTTTGTGTGACCAACACATCAAATTTTGACATACATTCATCTGTCTGTGTGCAAGAGGACCCTTCAGACTTGTAATATTTTTAGAAGGGGGGAGGAGTGAGATTTTGTAGAGAAGAGTTTAACTTTTTAACTTCCTCTGAAATCTGGCCAATAACTTCATTTGAAAGTCTGCTACACGAGTGTTCACTTTCTACAAGCTGCATGTGAGCAAAGTCTAACTTACAGTGGGGTAGGGGGATGTTCGGCTTTGTGGGGGCAAACTCCATGGTGACAGTGAACGACGCTCACACTCGCAAATCACGAAAATAAGGATGAGGGAGTGAGTGCAGTCATGCGTGTACACGGTGGTAGTACCACAACACCGGCTGCTTTCTGAGATAAACAACAAAGCAAATCTTAACAAGAAGCAAAACTCATTGGAAAATGGCTGCCCCCGGTTATTGCAATCACAAGAAATTATATCATATTAAAATTAAGCTTTATAGTCATAGCAATCACATTCAAGGTTTGCAAGTCAGTGTTAAAAAAAATATTTGATTAATGCCCTTGTTTTGTGGTAAAGTAGTGTTTCCTTTTCATTTCTTTGGATCAAAGGCTAGATGTTACATACATTGTGTTTATTCTGTTATCCTCATACATAAAGATTTCTATATCCCTCTCTCTGCCCTTCTACCTTTTTTTGTACTTTGTGAAAAATCACATTGGGAGGGTGGGCCGGTGGGGGATGCAAAAAATATATTCTTGCTTCTTCAGAATTTTTTTTTTTTTTTTTTTTTTGAGGAGGCTGCTCCCCCCGCCCTGGTTATTCAGCAACTGACTAGTTATGCCATTTGGTAAATTTTAATTCATCACAAACGTGCCCATGCTCTCTGTTGCACATCATTCAGGCGAAGAAAGCGGAACGATGTTTCGGAATTTTATGTCCGCTTGTTATCGGGTACATTAAAAGTCACTCAGGTATGGGCGAGGAAGAAGTGATGTCTACAGCTACTGCAGGAGAATTGCCAGATATTGTGTGAGAAAAAGAACCACGAACCAGGGATAGTAGTCAGCTTTGGCTTGCTACCCTTTACCAGGTCCATAACTAAAGCCCACAGAGCGCCTTGAAATGATGACAATGGACCCGAACCCAGTTGTGGGTCTCCGGGTATCTGCTGACCTCTGAGGTCTGTGTCCGTTTGCAATGCTGCTTAGCCTCCCTTCCATTGCAGTCTGTAGCTCCGACCCCTTCCATAGAACTCGTAACTTGGGTTTGATGTTTGATGTTCCATCACCTGCCCTGCTGCAGGATTTCGCCGATGCTGTCGAGTGTACACGCGCAAGGGAGAAAATTCTGTGCGCACCCAACTTCTACCCACCCTTAGTACCGATCCCCCATGCAGGTCACGTGATGGTTTCCTGCTGCCAGTATCCACACACCCCATACCTCCCACAGTCACTGTCGTGGGGGAGAGAGGGAGGGGTGAGATCACTCAACTCTGGCTGCCAGAAAGCACCGGCATTCTATGGTGACTATCTTGTCAGAGCGCTCCCCGACAGCCGTTTGTCTCTCCCAGGCAAGAGAGCGGGTAACAAACGGTCCTTGCTTCCCCTGATGGGTAATTTGCTGGCTAACTGATCGACGCTGCTGCTGCTGCAGTGCTGCACGGGCTCACTTGCAGGAGGCGACAAGGACGTGTCGTGTGGAGGGGCCATCTCCTGCAACATGATTGATGCTGAGACCCCGGTACTGATGCTGGTCCTGGTGACACTGCACGAAAGGACACTCCCTAGTCAGCTTGCGACTTGTGTACAGTAAGGTCACCCCCCCTCTCTCTCCACCCTTCCAGGCTGCACGTGCTGCTGTAGTGAAACATCTAGCACAAAACACGGACACAGTAGACATTATATATATATACACATGAATGTACATATACATATACGTCGTTGATGTTGAACGAATCCATCCTCACCTGTTTTATGATTTACATTGCAGTTTTGACAGCAACATGTTTGAATTTCTCTCATTAAATAATAACAGTTGTTTTCTGTAGACACTATATATATAGAGAGAGTGGGTATTAGAAATATATGTATATTATGGATGTACTTAATTTATGTATATATAGTGTATGTGTGTGTACGTGTTGTATTTTTCACCTATGTACACGTGTGAGAGAGAGAGAAGGGTGGGTTTTGCACGGTTGTCCACATAGATGTCAGTCGTGTACAGACCCCGGCCATAAAACTAACGCTTTTCCTGGCCGCGAGCTATGAGCCACCCATCCTGGCCACCCATTTGTCAAGCGTCACGCCGCGCCCAGCCCCCGCGGCAAACGAGCGACGTCCTCGCACCCTGATCATGACCAGAATGAGGTCGCCTTATTTCCATCTCAACGACCACCGCCGCCCCTCCTTCACCTGACGCCAGCAGCAGACATCGGGGTGTGTGTTGGCGGTAACGGGTGCAGACGGGGTTGCTGACATTTTTTTAAAAAAATCTGTTTTCCTTTCTGCCGGGTCTCATTCTGGGATCCTGTCACCGTTTGTGACATCCGTGCCGCCCTTACTCGTATTAAAACCCTGTCTTTACCACCTGGTTAGTTTTATTTTCTCTGCAGTTCCTGTGGATCGTGAGAACACGAGCTTTGCCGCTCATCAGAATAAGTTCAACATCAGAATATGGGTATGACGCTCACAACAACTGGGGCTTGACAATCATCAGAATAGGGGTTTGACGTTTGCGAGGATATAGGGGCTCGACGGTCGTTGCCATAAAATCCATCGTTGTGATATGCTAAACGACGGGTGAATTATAAAAATATATCATAAACTAAAACTTCTTTCTTTGCCTCATAAACGGTTAATAAGACTTTTAAATGGGTACACACGTCACCGGCGGTGTCTTATCGTGAATGTCTTTCTCGGATGAGGGACTAGGTGCGAATTGGGCTCTAGTTCTGTAGTGCGACACGAAAGATAAGGGTTGTAGGGAAACGTTTAGAAGGTCGATTTCAACATCTGAACAGTTTAGAGAGTGCGTGCACGCATACTTATATATATACACACAAACACATGCATGTACACACACAAACACAAACACACGCGTGCTCACACTCGCACAGCTGCACAGCTACACGCTAAGAAAGAGGATAATTTATTCCAGCTGACAGCTTCCCGGTCCAGAGACAGGTGTACATGTACCCCCTTCTCGAGAACCCAGGTGCGCACAATGCGTGAAGCGTGACCAGCATGCAGTGCGTAGCGTGACCAGCACGACGCTAGCAACGTGATCAGCGTGCAGCACGTGGCGTGACGTGGAGTTCCATCATGTCCAGCATGGGGTCAGTAGAGAACGAGCATGGGGTCAGTGAGGTGACCGACGTAGAGTTCCATCATGACCACCATGGGGTCAGTAGATAAACGAGCATGGGATCAGTGGGGTGACCGACGTGGAGTTCCATCATGTCCAGCATGGGGTCAGTAACGGAACGAGCGTGGGGTCAGTGGAGTGACCGACGTGGAGTTCCATCATGTCAAGCATGGGGTCAGTAGATGAACGAGCATGAGGTCAGTGGGGGGACCAAAGTGTAGTTCCATCATATCCAGCATGGGGTCAGTAGCGGAACGAGCATGGGGTCAGTGTCGTGACCAACGTGCTGTACTGAGTGTGACCGACGTACAAAACAAAGCGTGACTAAAGAACAGTTGATTATGTGACCAACGACAGCTTCTGACGTCTGGTGTTGTGGTCGTCGTATGCTGGAAAACGCTGACCCCTTTGATTAAGTACGGGAATGTTTGCGTCTCTCTTCACTGCATTTCGAGATAGAGAGAAGGAGATGCAAAGAAGGAAAGTATTAGAGAAAAAACCTGAGAGGAATGGAGTGATGCAATATATTTTCTCCTTCTTCAATTCTGTTACACACCGAGAAACATCCCCAGGCACAGAAAGGGGTAGAGAACATTGATATCAGGAGTTTACATAGATACGTTTACGTTGACAAGGTCTCGGCTGATGGGGAGCTGGTGCCATAGGTTACTTATCTGTGTACAAGCGTGACGTCACGATTTTCACCTCTTTCTGTGCATGGTGGGTTTTATTCTCGTGTATCTCGAGTACAGAAGGAGGCTATTTGCTCAGATTTGTGAAGATAATATTTTGAACTTGTCTTTATCGAGTCACTAGAATAAAAATTATTCCCTCTCTCCAACAGTCCTTTTAACTCACAAAACCTCGTCATCAGTACTTTCAATGCAAATGCTAAGCCATCTTGAGGTGACAGTAATTAGGAAATAAAGTGAGATTGATTGAACTACCCGTCGTCAATGGCATCGTAAATGTGACTTATTTGGCTCTCTTCTTAAAAAAATAAAAGTCTAGGGAAGAAGAAAAACAAGTTGTGAAAATTACCCTAACGCCAGATCAGCACATGTCTGCTGACGGCCCTAGTCCCTTCTGACGTTTTTAAGGCACAGACTGAGCCCTCATTTTACAGTCGACATTTTACCCTGGAGGAACAGGAAACCTCAGTTTGATGAAGCCCTGGCCACTGCACCCTGACTTCTGAGGTACTGAGCCGTTGCCCGCAGCCACTGGGTGACGGGAGTGGGGTCAGGTCCACCGCGGGGTCGTCCGATAGATAGTTGTACTGATTCGTCTTTCTCCTTTGCGATTTCGAGGCTTTAATAAGTTAAATGAAGGGAATCTTTTTTATTTTAACGTGATACATGTTACGAATGGGGGAGGTCTTTAATGTTTACTCACTAACAAACCCATCTCTGTCACGTGAGCTACATGTTTACTTTTTACCAGACAATATTTTAAATGCATGTAGAGGTTAAGTTGAACCTTGTGGGTTCCTCTCTCGTAACATCAACCGATGTATCAAAGGATTCGATATCAAGGAATTTCATACTTCCGTAGATTACAAGAGCGAAAGCGGAAGCTGCGTGTGCAACACTCACAACTTCCACACAGCAGACGACAGACCTGACAGCGCTGCTCCACGCGACCTCGTGGGGTCGGGTCGGGTCGGGTCAGAGGTCATAAGGCAGGGCGGCATGGGAGTCTGGTGAGGCTGGATGGACCACAGCTGACTGCGGCTAAGCGTGAGGCGATGCTTAGCATCCTGCATGTGCGTGTGTGTGTGTGCGCGTGAACACTTCCTTATTCACATGCTAATCTCCGTGCACAAGCTAATCTTTGACGTTATTGATGTAATCGTCCTTGTCATCTTCATCGTCTGCCATCTGTCGTGTGTGTGCGTGCGACTTCCCTCAATCTTGAAGTTCGATCTCACAGAGAGGGGAGAGAAAGAGAGGAGATGGATAGAGAGAAGAATATACCTAAACGCTTGAAGCTATGCAAATCAGTTGGTACCAGCTAACCACTCCACCTCAACTGACGTCAGTACAAAATATTTTCCTGCTCTCCCTCTCCACCCCACCACCAGCCTCCATCTTCCTTAGCGCAGACGACGGGAGGACTCGTGACGTCAGCGCCATCCTCGCCGTGAGAATCTCCGAGATTTGCACCTGCGACCAGGATTATCTGCCCGACTGCCAGTTGCTCGGCTCTGCCTCGGGGGGGCGCTGCTGTGCTCCCGTGTGCTTGGCGATGGCGAGAGGATCACCGCGGGTCACTGGGGACTGCCAGCTCACCTTCATGGCGCCTCCTTGTGGACTTCCGGGCTCAGTCCAGTTGGGTGCCGGGAAATAAACTGTTAAGTGAGGATTGAGCGCGCATGCGTGCGTGTGTGTGAGTGCGCGCGCGATTACGTGTGAAAAATACGAGTGCCTGCCTCTTTGGTGTATATGTGAGTGCGTGGTGTGTGTGTGTGTACGAATGCATGTGTAGATGGTGTGTGTGTGTGCGTTTGTGACCTGTGTGAAATCACGAGCGTTCATGGGTGTATGGTGTGTGTGCATGAGTGTATGTTTGGTATGTGTGAGCATGTGTACGGCGTGAATAAATTTTTTGGTTGCGTGTGCGTGTTTGTGAAAATATGTTGCCCTTTTCTTCTGTGAGGTGTGTGTTATGTGTGTTTTATGTATAAATGTCTGTATTTGCGTTTCTCTGTGTGTAAATGACCGCATGTAGAAGAAACATCCACACATAGGTCTATTTATTATCTACCCGTGCACCTATTTACCCAGATACCCGGACACGCAAGCCGGCAGGGACATTCTTACTTGTCAGAACTTTTAGACATTACTTTTTAAAAATGTTATCAAGCGACATGGGCAGGAGAAGGTACAGTGCACCCGGCCATTTGCCGGAATCTGAGTGGAGCCCGTCAGGCAGACAGACAGGGGCAAGGAACACGAGAATCCGGCATTTTGATGAATCGTCTGCCCATGAATAGCGCCGCATCCTTGCATAGCCCTCTACATCCTGACACAGACAACAACCTGACAGCAAAGTCCTGCCTGCTCCTCCGTAGTCTTCTCTTTTAAAGAATATATTAGAATGTGACAGTTTCTAGGTGATAATCTTATGAGCGTTATGGCCGACAACAAAAACTAAAATAATTAAAATATTTAGAATCTATAATATCACGTCTCCTCATTTTTCCACACATTCATCCCACGTTGACCACACAAATTAAATGAAAATTTGTTCTGTTTTATTCCTGCACATTTTTGAAAAATCTTGCGGTTTTCATTTTATATTAAAAAATAAAGGTGGACCTAGGAGAACTAACACAAAAACTTGAGTGAATATTCTGACTGTATTACAAGGCGAGTGGAGTGGAGACCAGCACGAACTTGTATTACTGGACTGCTGGCAGACGATTTTTTCCCCCAGTTAACTACTAAAACGAGGCAAGCTACTACAAAGCTTCCGGTTTAGTCACAGTCTTTGTTTAGGCTCGCCGAGACTAACAGCGGAGAACTTTGTTGGTCTTGGCAGACAGACAGCAGTCCACCCACACATGTCCACGAGACCAGTAACAGTCGTTGCAGCAGGGCCTGGTGGGCTTCGCTGTTGTGCGGGTTTGTGGTGGGGTTGACGTGTTTGCGCGCGGTGCAGGGAAAACCTATGTCGCTTGGCCAACAACCGCATTGATCTACTCGACTAGACCATGTCGTCCTACCCGCCCAACAGGCAAGAACAAGTGACAGGACCTGCGCTACGGGCCGGGCATTGGGTGGAACAAACTTGTTGCAGCAGCCTTTGAGAATCTGGATGCCTCCATCACCACCACCACCACCACCACCACCACCACCACCCTCCTAATTCCCATACCTTCCTTTCTCTTCTCCGCTCACCCACCCCCAAAACTCCAGATAATGGTACTGATGGAGGTTGTGGTGGTGGTGGTGGTTATTAATGGCAGTGGTGATGTTGGGTTTTGTGTGGCTTTCGGTACGAGAGGGACCGAGGGAGGGTAAGCGTGGGGGTGGGGTAAAGGAGGAGGGGTGTACCTGATGGATGTTGCACATCAAGGTGGGGTTGCGGCGTGACTCGTGACCCTGGTGGACGAGGTCAGCGCGCGCGGACCCTTACGCTTGTTTGGTGTCGTGTGAAAACAGGTCTGTCCAGACGAGCAAGAACCACTCAGCCCCGCGACCCGGGCCGTCAGGCAATGGGAGGGAGGGAAAGGATTGGTTGCAAGGTGGGTGATGGTGATGGCGGTGGGAAGCGATCGCCGTGACAAACTAGGACGATCAACTCAATGATGCCGCCCCACCACCTCCCCACTGAAATTGCCACTGAGATAGCTAGCCTCGGGGGTTGGGGTTCAGCAAGATTTCTAGAGCTCAAGGTTCTTTCAGGACCATCCCTTGCACCACCTCACTTCATCCCCACACGACCCCCTTCGCATGCTCTCAACACCCATCCCACCGACCTCCAGATGTTTGTCTACTGCGCTGATGTCCACTGGACAACCAAGATGGCGTCTGAATACGGCAGGACCTTTTTGCGAGGAACCTTGTGGGGGAGCTTCTTGCTTGCAATCACAAACTACCGGGCCGTTAGTAGCAAGTCTTCTTTTAAGAGAAAACTAGTTTAGATGATCACCGGTCTATGTCAAATAGGATGTCATTCACATCTGTCCAAACCTCAACATTTTTTTTCAGGAGGAAGCAGTATTTAACGGATATCAATTAACGGTAACCTCAAACAAATTCCCCGTGGAAGTCTGTTACATCCGCCTTTATCAAGCCACAACCAAAAAAACAGCACATCACGGGGCACTGTTGTCTCCATATATAGTTCGCGGTTACCACAAGTCTTCATCGATGTTAAGTGAAACCGGAAAGGAGGGCCAAGTTTCTAACCGGAAATGGCGTGTCGCCAGCGCAAAGCACTTCCGCACGTTGGTTTCTCAGTTGCCGTAGCAACTGTTGCTGCTTACTTTCCGTGGTTGTTGACAGATGCAAAGGAAAAGTCTCGATGACTTCTTGGCGTGGTAAGGTCTGGCGTGGAGAAGTCAGTACACAGACCGCCATTGCTCGTCCCAGCTCCTGTTCTCGGACGGAAGTCAGTGTACACGTCAGCTACAGGCGTCACGTGACTTGGGTGAGTGTCTGTTGTGAAGGTCGAGGTCTAAGAGAAGCTGCTCGTCATTTTCGGGTAAAAAGGATGCGCCGCATCATTGAGAGCCATTCTGCCAAGTAACAATAGAACCAAGAAATGAGGGTACGTAGGGCCGTGAACAAGAAATTGCCAAAATCCCGGTCGTTTTTCAGAAACATTGCCCCGGTTAGAACCCTAAACCCAACGCATCCTGTAAGATGCGTGTCCAGATGGAGGCTGCCGGGAATCAGGTCCACCACACAAGCGATACCGAAACAAACATGTCATCAAATTTGATTAGAACTAAACATTCTTTGTTTTTAAAACACTGTGTGCGGTTTTTCCCTTTTTTAATTTTTGCTTGTGTGCTAGTCCGTGAATGCACGCATGCGTGAGCATTATACGTTTGTGTGTGTGTGTGTGTGCATCTATGTATGTTATACGCTGGTGTTTCTTTATGTGCGTCTGTGGTTGTGTTTGATGTTGAATGACAGTGTGTGTGGGTGTTGATGGCAGTGTAGTGTTTGTTTGTGTGTGTGGTTTAATAACAACGACGGCTTGCTGGAGGGGTTTGACCTGAGCATGGTATATATGTGTGTGTGTGAGTGTGTGTGTGTGAGTGTGTTTGTCACCACAGAATCCCCGTCACGTTCACCAAAGTTCTCACTTCCTGTCTGGCGGCCTCCATTCACACGTCCCGCGCTCAGCGCTGCTGACAAACTAACAAACATGGCGAGTCCCTGCCAGGTACCAGTTACCTGCACATGCCTTACACTACCTGTCGTCTTCCACATCATAAAGTGGCATTTGGCGAGCGTGCGTGCTTGTGCTTGTATGTGTGTGTGTGTGCTTGTGTGTGTGTTGGAGGGGGAGGGTCTTTTTATGTGTGTGTGGAACTTACTACAGCTTGTTAATTGTAGTAGTGTGTCTTAGAGGCTGTGTGATCGTTTCTTATCAAAGTCTATATTTAATTTTTAAATAACGAGATTTCATCATCGTTTTTGTTGACGTTGGGTCCATCATCATCAGCTTCATTCCTCGGTCCTAACTCATTGAAGAAACTTTCATCGCTGCCATGTAAACTCTTTTCTACCCGATACGCACATCATAGCTTCTTGTATTTGTTCACCCCGGCCTACATCACAGTTATCACACTATCACACGTAGCTCTCTAATCCATCCCATACCTACAGGCCCACCTCAAACTAGCTGAAACCAGCTGTACTTACCTGAGACTACTTCCATTCTAGACCAATTCTACCCCACACCCTACCATTTGTAACAGACTGTGTTTACCACATAGCTGCTTTTGTCTTTATAAGAAACTTTCTGTCTTTTTGTATGTCACCGTGTCCTGGATCATTATTTCTCTCTCTTTCTCTTTGTTAGGGGAACATGATGGGGTACAGCAATAGTGAAGGTGCGCCAGCCCCTGTTTGGTAATTCTCCCATCGGCAGCCTGTCCACACCTTGATTTTTGTTATTCCCCATTTCTTCTGTTTTTCCCATCGACTTCCTGTGACAATCACGACCCTAAACAGTTTTCCTCACGTGGCGGTGGACAGTAGAGGCTCCTGGGGACCGACCATGGCCCCGACCGCATCGCCAACAAATTCGTTTGTTTTCTCTTCCCTGTAAAAGATTGAGAGAGGTCACTGGAAACATTTCATCTCGCATGACTGAATCTTCCTCCATGTTTTGGTCAACAGTCTCCACGTTTCACAGTCGTGCAGTGTGATGTGAACGACAAGGACTTGTAAAGCTTGAATCTTACAGTCCTGTACTTGGGTAACTGATCAGGTTTATCAGCCGGTATTTCTGTCACTGTCTTTGGTTTTTCTTTTTTTTCTTCTGGCAAGGATGTGACAAAGCATTGCGTCCATTCTTTTGGCCACAGCATGGTCTCCCAAATTTTGTGACGGAGGTCAGTCAGTACCTTCGCTGTCTCTTCCACTCCACATTTGATCAACTCCGTTGGCAAGTTGTCGACCCTGGACACCTCCCACTCTTCAGGCTGCGGATGGCCCGTGTGACATCCTCTCATAACACCTGCAGGTCTGAGGGTTTCGGGTTCGTTTTCCGTAGCCAGATCGCTTCGGAGGGTATCCGGGTCTGTCACCACCTGGACGTTGTATAGGTCAGAGCAGTACTCATCCATCAGTCTAGCAAAACCTTGTCATCCGGTAGGACATTTCCACCGCTGTCTTCGATGGCAGGTGACTTTTGCTGACCCTCATTTGTGAGGGTTTTGAGTAAGCGAAAGCCCTTACTATCTATCCCCTGGATCATTTTCTCCTCCCTTTATTCGAAAAACAGTTTTCTGACATTTAAAATTTTTCTTTCGTCACCAAGAAATCCGTCCTGTTCGTCAAGGCGGACATATCTCGTACCTGATCGCTCACGGATGTTTGTGGTCACAAACTTCAGGAAACGCCAATAAGCTCTTCCGGCGCAATTATCTCCGATGTCCCAGCCCGCGGAATTCACTCCCTTTGTTTTGCTCCCTTTCATTTTCTGAAAATACTTCCTTTACTTCCGGCAGCCACTCAAGCTGTCTTCTTCTCCAATGATGTGTATATTTGGATGTCTAAAGATAGACATTACTACATGTACCGGGACTGAAGGACGAGCGTAGAGCTGACAGAAAGGCATTGTGATGGTGAGGTCCGCTTCACAAAGGTGCACGTGCGTCCTCTTCAGCTCTACTTCAGGAGCAATTAACTTCTCCATCACGCGGACGGAAAGGGGGATAATTCTCGTGTCCTCCGTAGACAATGTTCCGTCATAATCATAAATAAAAAATGTATACCATCGTATACATACATTGTGTGTGTGTGTCCTGATCCTAACCAGGATTATATACTGGAAATTCGTTTGGAGCATTTTTATTCTAATGTTTATGTTATTAAAGGAAAGTAACAACAAAGAAAATTTGGTCAAATTTTGACATCAGTGACATGAATGTTATTGTTCACACCTCACCGACAATGTGTGAGAGATAAAGAATGTGAAACTAGGGGAGAGAGTGAGTGTCTGTGTTGGGTGCGGATGGGGTAAGCGAGGGTGTACGCATGCGTGTGTGAGAGTGAGAGAGAGAGAAGAAATATTAAGAGATTAGAAAGAAGGGAAATGAATTGTAAGTAGTGATACTGGCTTATGGACATCATGAGGACAGCAAGATTGTCTCACGTGCACAAACATCACTATGAGCAGGAACAGGGTCACCAACACACTGACGTCAGCACTGTACTTTTACAATGTGAAAGCCTCCGCCAGTGAAGGAATTGGGAACTTTATGTCAGTTAACCATATCAGTGTACAAACTTGACATCACGATTTTAATCTCTTTCTATGCTCAGTAATGTTTGTATCTCGAGAACGAAAAGTGTCTCTCCACCCAGATTCAAGAAAAGTTCAAAGCTGTAGCTAATCGTCTCAAAAACAAACATCTACTGAGTAACTGCCACAAGCACGGTGCTCACATCCAACACCACCGGAGCTCATGTGCTCATGCCGTGAATCGTGATTTCAAAATATCAGTGTGAATTATCTCGACAGGTTCGCAAACGTGGCTCGAGGGCAGCGACGATAGAAGCCTCAGCTTCTAGTTCAGTGGTAAAGTAACACGGAGGCAGCAAAGCCCATCATAGGCCTTGTTACAGGGACTTTACATTTTATGACTGTTCTTTGCTTCGACTGTTTTGTTAGTCATGTGTTGTTTGGAGAAAGCCATGTGCCTGCTGACCTCGCCTAGTGGTGAGTGCAGTGAGAGAAGCCACGTGCAAAAACGACAGACGGGTGCTGAGTGAAGATGTCACATCATCAGATGCGAGCTCGGGTGTGTGCATCTTGGTGCATGTCCATATGTGTGCATGTAGGTCTGTGCGGGCGTCTTTGTATAGGTGCATATATGTGGATATATGTGTATATCTGAGAGTGAATTTGTGTATGTGAGAGAGAGAGAGAAAAAAAGACTCCCCCCGCGAGTGAGTGCTCGCTCGCTGCAGTCATTTCAAGTGTCCTCCGTACATTGCTCTTTCTTTGTCCGCATCAGTTTCAAATAGCTGTTGGACAATACATGTAACTAAAAGGCTTAACTGACTTCCGGAGAATTTAATTTGCACCCACGTTTTTAAGAACCCATCTACCGTGAGAGCTGCTCATCCCTGGTATCGTGGTTTCCGTTTTCATATTTAATTTCCCTGTCGCTTAATTCTTGCCACGAAGTGGTGCTTGGGCTGGAGAGGGAGGTGGAGGAAGATAGGGTATGGGTGGCTGGATTGTGCGACAAGCTACGAAACTAACGGGCGTTGGCAAGACACCCCCCTACCACCACCACCACTACCTCCACCACCACCACCACATCCACCACCACCACCACCACCACCACATCACGGGTGTGGAACACAGTAAACGGCTTTGGTAAAAGGAAATAAAAAGTAGAATAAAATAATAAGCGCGTTTAAAATCTCCAGGTATCTTCATCCCTTTGACGGGTTTGTACAGTTGGAAACTTGCCGTTGGAGATAATTTTTAGTACGATAATAATGCAACGTTCTTCTGAATTCCTGAAACGCAGTTCCGATAACTCCCGCCGGAAACGATGTTCACGTTGCCGTGACGTCCACCCGTGCACGCAAAACAATGCGGCAAATAAACTCCAAGACCCAGAGAAAGCATACCCATAAAAGAAATATACCCTAGATGATCACCAGGGGGCGGCCCTTTTGTGAGGGTCAAAGGTCGGTCGTGGGCCTGTACGACCTGATACATTACCGTCACGATCTCTTATAAAATGTGACCTGCCGACATTTCCTTAGCGGGATTTTTTCTTTCTTTCTTTCTTTCTGTTTTTTTTTTTTTTTTTTTCTTAATCCGGCAGATCACCGTGACACTGCACCTTTGAAGATCGTCGCGATTGCGCGATGATGGCATCGGCTCCCCTCATCCCGCTTACCTCTGTCGACATTGCATTTCTCGCTTTCCTCGTCATCTCATCGTCCAGAGGACAGCGGGGGTGAGATGGGGTTAGGATGTTGGGTTGATGAATTCTGGCCACTCAACGCTCGCAAATGTCCGATCATCTGTCAAGCATCCAATACCCGATCAAGAACTTCATACCCCATCAAGGAAACTATCTCAGAATATTTCCATCGAAGCAACCAAAGTTTGACCAAGAATTCTCTCTGAATTTCCCAAGTTCATTTCGCAAATATAGTCGGTGGTACCGGCATATTCCTCCCTCCCCTCCTTCACCATCATTCCCCCCTCCCCTAGCCACCTGATCTTCCTTGTTCACTAAGGTCAGCTTACCTCAGTTCCGTTAACCCTTAAAAACTGTGAAAAACGTTTCACCCTTTCTTAAAGTTTACTTTCTTCTCCTAAGTGGATGGAGGGCTGAAAGTGGTTGGGGTGTTGGCTACGGGGAAAAACGTTGAATGGGGGGCAGAGGCGGTTGAGGGTAAGTAGATGAAAGAGTGGATTTGTTTCAGTTTCAAATCTGTGTGAGGTTTCTTCGTCTTTCTGTAATCGGTGCAGTGGTGGATGCCTTCTAGTGTGTTTGTCAGTCTGTAAGCTTCTAGCAGAACATGAATGTCTGCTTCGTAGTCTGTGGAATCGTATGTTGCCATGCCATGTCATTTGGTTTCTAACCTTTTGCTGCATGTGCTTGGCTGTTCTTTTTCTCTGGTCTTGTGTCTTCGGGTAGACAACTGTTCTGGGCTTATCTTTTCTAAATCCGTTTTATTAAGTTATTTGTTAAGTAACACGGGACTAAGCAAGGAACTTCGAATGCAACACAATTTGACATCTTGGTCAAGGTCTGTGTCAAAAACTGTCGGCAACTATAGGACGACTTCCTGAGATTCGACAGAGCAGACACACACACACACGATGAGATCCATCGTTTGGACAGATTGAGATCCACGATTCTGAGAAATGGATGGAGGAATGAAGGGGACCTGACGATGCTGGTGTGAGATCCGTGTGTAATGCAGGCAGAATGAATACACAATATATTTTGACTGAAATTGGTTGTTCCTAAAGTTATCTCTCACGAACACAGGAGAGAAAGTTATCAAGCCAATTGTCAATCATCATCATCATCATCATCATCATCATCATCATCATCATCATCATCATCATCATCATTTCACTCTTTTATCTTCTGCGTCACACATCATAAACCGTTAGACGCGGTCTAGCTATCACACCACCTCCTTCCGGTCAGGAACATACACGGTACAGGTGTGATGGAAGGATATAAGTCCGTGAAACGAAGCCTTTAAGGCAAGGAGTAATGTGACACATGTTGATGTCTTGTCACACCTGCAAGACACATCAGGAAACAAGGATCACGTGGCTACTTGCTTCACCCCCGCACGACATCACATGTCAGTTAATTCTCTTCGGTTTTTTTTTTTTTCTGTCACTAAAAGGCGAGAAAAATAAAAAAAGAACAAATTAATTAACTTTCATTACTGTCAACCCCGTCAAGCCCCCTTCCCCTCCCTTCGCTACCCCCTTCCCTTCCGCCTTTTTGTGACTGCGCATGCTCAATCCTCCCCGTGAGCGGAAGTGGCCGCTGTGAGAGAACAGAAGGAAGGCGAACTGACCAAATACACCTGGGACTTGAAGGCAAACATTTAGCGGGCTGGTACAAGGCACCCGTTTAGCCAGGTTAAACAGGGTGTATGTACACCCGCATGTCGGCCCAAAGAGAACACATCCTACAGGCATGCCGTGCTGATCCGCTAATCATCTCCCCTTGAAAGTTAAACTTTGGGGACATCGTCTGGAGCAGCCACCGCCGTCTGGTCATCGATGATGTGAATTTGTTTCTCTCTGTCTCCCGCCCCGCCCCCTGTCTTCGTCTGTAAGGTTCAGAATTTTTATTGAGTGGAGGGAGAGTGGGAAGGAACATGCAGCAGACATGTGTCGCAAAAATGTTAACCGCGTATAGATGCTGGATGATGGTGGCCGTCTGTAAGTCGGAATTATTAGACATCAGTTTCTTTTTAACTGTCATTCAATCCGATGAGATAGTTGTTAAACTCTCCGTCTAAACCCTCCACCCTTTCTCTCTCTATCTCTTTTTTGTGGGTGGGTGGAGCGAAATTACAGTCTTAGACAAATGGCGATGTTTGACGATGTCGTGTACAAACGGCAAGATCATCAGTCATGATAATGGGTCCTCGTCTGTTGTTTTCGTAAGACCTCGTGGTGTAACCGAGCCTGGTGCTGGCAGCCACATTGCTCGCCAGTTTGCTCACCTTGCCATGTCGATATTGTCAACATCGGATATTGTTTTAAATTGCGCGAGCGCGTCTTAACAATGTAGTATTTTGTAGAACTGATCGTCCACACCACACGTGTAGCCGAGCTGCAGTGTTTCGACCACAGAGATGCCAGTAAATAACCACACATCAAGACAATAGACTCAACAAAAAAATAAATAAATAAAATACGTATGATCAATTAACGTCGAGAAATTATCAGCTGAACCCATATCCCGTTCCCACATTGACAGCAAGATAAACAACATTAAAGAGAGGGTGAGCAGTGGGTTTGTTTGGTTGTTTTGGGTTTTTTTTTCATCGCGGCAAAACTGACACTAAACATACAAGGGTATAGCACTGAATCAACAAGTGGCAAGCCAGGAAAAAACAAATGGAAAGACAAAAAAAAAAAAAAAAAGCGTGGTGTGGAGAGGAGTGACGGGGGTAGGAACCAAACGCCCCTCCGACTTGAAAGACAATTCCGATATGTCGCGCGTCTGCTCGCCAGTCAGCGTGCCCCGTGCCCCGCACGTGCAGTAGCCGTGCAAACGAGAAGCTAAACTTCTCGGGTACACGTCTACCCGTGATGTTTCGCAGGTATTCCTAGGGAATCGCCAACCTGTTGGTCGAGACGTTTTTCCCACCCGAAGTCAAGCTGCAGACAGGGCGGTCTTCAAACACAGACAAAGTCTCGCGCACAGGAAGTGAGGATCAACACAGCCTCGTTTTCCTCGCTCAACTATTTTCAGTGTTCCCTACAAACACCATCCCTTCCCTCCTTCAACCCCCTCACTTCTGTGTGTGTGTGTGTGAAAAGCGACTATTCCTTTTCCGTTTTGTGTTTGCGCATGCAAGACTTTGTATGAGTATGCACGTGTAATTGTGTGTGTGTGGTTGTTTTGTTGGTTTTTTTTTAATGTTTTTGTGCTTTTAATAAGGTTTTGTGGGAGCTGGTGTGTGTAGGGGGGAGAATGGGGGTTGTAAGGGTGTGAGGTTTAATTAAAAACCGTTGGGAGATGGAGGTTATGGTAATTATATTCACGATTGATTACCCTTTCCTCCAAAGTTTTCCGACTCACGATCATCACTCACTGACAATAAAGTCAGAGCCTCGGTGCTGTCTGTAACGGTTTCTTTACAAAGGGAAAGAAGTCACAAAATTGGAGGCATCTGCTATTAAAACTGTCTCACTACCTCTGTCATCCTCATGACGACAACAACGACGACGACGACGACGATGATGATGATGATGATGATGATGATGATGATGATGAAAGAAGACGACAACGAACTCAATCCAATGAATGAGCCCTCGAGTCACAAGGTAAGCCGCACGCCTCGTTAGCGATGCAGCTCTAGACTTTGTTTTTAAAAAAAATGCCTCCTTGTCCTCCCGGGCCTAAAAACGACAACGACCTGACCTCCGTGAACCCCTTCCTCCCACAATAACCACCACACCTCCCAACCCACCACCACCACCACCCAAGCCCCGCCGGTCGGTGGCACCACTTGCCGTGACTAGTGCACTCGTAACCTGTTCAGGTCGTGCGTGCCCCGAGTGTCGCTCAGCCTCCCGTGGCATCTCCGCCGCCAGGAACTGGTGCGGGCACCGGGCGGATGGCATTCTTGTGGCCTCCCGGCCCGTTACCGGGTGGACTGGCCACCTTTACGCGTCGTTTAATGCCGAGCACACGGGCCTCATAGGGGTATCATAAAAAAAAAACCCGTCGCCAACGAATCATAAGTTGTTTGTGTGTTGAAGGAGGAGGAGGAGGAGGAGGAGGAGGGAGACCTTTGTGTAACAAGATGACGAGGGTCTGGTCTACCCTCCTGGAATGTCGTCGCCAGGTGCGGGATGGCGGCTCCATGAACGTGCGTTGTCATGCAGCGTGCAGTCTCGTCGTTAAAATGTTTCACCTACTTTGCGGCGACTTTTGGGAGAAGAGGTTGTGTTTAGCAAAAGCAAGTGGTGAGGTTGCCAAAACAGAAGTGTTAAAATCTTGTGCGCGATCTGTGAATGTCTGCGTGTTTGCGTGTGTGTGTGTGTGTGCCAGAGTGCGTGTGTGGACTTGCAGGCACTTCTTTAAAAAAACAATTGTGCGCTCATACCTCTTTTTTTTCGAACGCATTCATAAAACTTTTTTAACACCCTTCTTAACGAGAAAATTATAGACGGATGTTTGACAAAGTTTTTATATAATATCGGGTAAAGGGTGCTCATCAATTGTGTTTAGAGGACACAACGTGTATACTGCACTTTGAACTTACAGGATCGACCTCCAGCTGCTTTGGTCATCACAAGAACGGTCTGTGTGTGTGTGTGGATGTATGTGTGTATGTGGATGTATGGTGTGGACAGGAACATTTGCAGCCTGGATTTTTCAAATGATTTTCGCACGCGGGAGCAGCTACTTGCTAAATATCATTCATGTTATCTGGCATTCTCTAGACAACAATGTTGCATGTTGTTCTGCGTGTGACCGTGTCTGTTTGTGTGTGTTTTTGTTTGTTTGTTTTCTGTGGGTTTTGTTGTAAAGCGCCATGGGACTGTCCATAGGACCGGGATATGTCGCTATATAATTCACTGTATTGTTATGTATGCAAATGTACCTATGTATATATGCTGTATCTATGTGTGTATACCTACATCCATGTACATATATATTTGTGTATATTTTCATGTATATGTGCGTGTGCATGTATGAATAAATGTATGCGCATGTATTTACGCGCGTATGTCTATGTGTATGTATAAATATGTGTGTATACATGTGTGTGTGTGTGTGCTATGTCTGAGTATGTATTGTGTGTCCAATGCCGTCATCGTGAAGGAGCTGATGTGGATGCAGGAAGCGATGTGAATGACGACGTGAAGGACAAGTCAACGTGTGAAGGCTGAGTGGCTGAGGTCGAGTTGACCTGAGGCTGTCTGTAAGAATGCAGGTCGACTTGTCCTGCAGCTGGTCGAGCTGAAGTCGTTTGTGGCCGGTGTGCACGTGCTGGCATGTCCCTGTGGCTAGTGGAGGTCCTCAAGTCCAATGTCATCCTCCCAACACACACTTTAGTAAGTTTCCTTCTCCTTTCTGCTGCTGTTGCAATTAAATAATTTTTATGCTTTTTCTAATTAGAGATTTTTAATGTCTGTATGCAGTTTGTGCGAGTATTTTCAGTGTCTTTTCTTGTACACACAGTGCGATAATCAAGATCTTTTAATTTTTAAAAAACCAACCTCCGAAAGGCTTAATACTCTTAGCGAAGATCTTTATTTGCTTCAGTACTTACTCAAAGCATCTGTTATCATTAATTGCGCTCGAATTATCACAACAAGCCCAGATAAAAATTAATATTTAATAATTATGCTTTTCCTTAATGGTTAACAATTCGCTGCCTGGTTGTTGGTCTGACCGTGTCCTAGGGACCGGACTCTGTCCAGCAGTTCTCTTCTTTTGTCTGCAGGAACAGACCGGGTAGAGGGCGAGATGGAGGTTTCTCTTCAGGTGGTGATTGTGTTAACATTTGAGCCTGAATATGTTATTGAAACTATGGAATATGATTATGTTCTTCAACATCATCATATAATTTTCGCTGTCTTCTTCTGAGCCTTCATGTACATTAACTTCATGTAGTCTGCTCTTTTACGGGTGGGGCTTGTTGCTTGACCTGATTTCTAATTAGAGTGATGAAGACCTGTCGGCAGTGATGTTGGTGTCAATCTATACCCACTAAAGTCTCGCCCACATATTTTAGGGTTAGGTATAGGGGTTGCCTTCTTACATTATGTCATTTTAACCCTTTCCTTCGCATAAAGGATGGTGTTCAATTTTTTCCTTCATTTTTTTTCCATTTACCTTCCTTATCTGTCAAAAATTTTTAAGGGAAAAAATACAAATATCCTGGTAGGCGTGGCAGCAATGTCACTTTAATCATTTAATCATTTCTTCGTGAAAGCGATGGTGCTCTGTTTTTTATTTTAATTTCTTTATCCACTTATGTTCCTTATCTGACGCCATCTTTTCATAAAAAATATCCTGGTAGGCGTGGCAACAGTCTTGGTATCTTCTTACCCGTGATTGCTTGAAACTTCCGGTTTCTCAGGAAGTCAAGCCGGGAAGGCAATGGGTGGCTGGGATGGGTCGTCCTTGCATCGTCTTGTCCAATATCTTCCGGCAGTCAAAGCCCTGATGAGCCTGGACCGCACGTGAGGTCTCGAGCACGTGACTCTCGTCTTCCTCCGTTGTCAGTGACGGAGCGCAGCGTGGCCGAGTGCTAGGGTCCAGTTGCGGAAGCTGATTACCATCAGATGAAGCTTTGAACAATGGCAGACAGGTGGGAGAGCGACTCGCCAGGTGACGACGAGGAAGAGAGTTGTTGTGGGTGGGTGGATGAGTGAGGGTAGTCACGTTGGTAGAAGAAAGGTGAGAAGGTAAGACATGGAAGGGGAAAAAATCTTTAAAATCATTATCTCTCTTTTCTTCAGTTTTTTTTTTCTTTTGCCACAAATCCCTTCATATCACATGCTCCAGACTTATACCACGAACCGGCTTCCGTATCTACTTCCAAGGAAGCCGGGTCCCCGGAAGATCAGTCGTTAGGAGTTCGATTAACATTGCGATGTCTGACCTGGAATCAACTTCTGCAAGGGCTGGGTATCTATTCCCCATCACTTGTGCTCGCCTCATTCTCGCATCACACCTACGGTCTTTCAATCTTTCCACTCTCACACCCCCCTTGGGAGGGGGAAAGGGCTTGTGAACATGTTCCTTCGGAGAGGACGGTTCCTTAGCAACGCTGGGAGGACGTGGAGGTACAGGTGTGTGCACACCACACAAGGTAACATTTACTTGTAGTACCACTACATTTCTAAATCTTCTTGGGTGAACAGAAAAAAATCTTTTAAATAGATCGAACATGTAACTTTCTCCTGGAAAATTAAGCTGCTTTTGTTAGGATGGCATCTTGGCGAAGTGATGAAGTCGATTCACTCCTCTAGTCGGCAGTTTCTTCACAGATGTGAACAACGAAGCGTAAAGCTCTTGGCTTGAGGCTCGTTGATGACAATCAGACAGGGTTTGACACTGTCAGTCGCTGTCAGTATTTCTCTGTGACAGTCAGCAGCTTCATGACACCTGGCATGACACAGGTCGCTGCTAGTGACGGTCTTCTCCTTTCTGGACAGGTGAGTGTCTGTAAGCACTTGGGTAAAGTACTTTTTAAAGTACTATTTTTAAAGACCATCTTTTCGAACTGTTACTGTCAATTTGCTGTGAAGTTTTGTTTTGTTTGTTTGTTTTGTTTGTTTATTTGTTTGTTTTTTTGTTTTTTGGTGGGTTTTTTTGTTTTTGTTTTGTTTTTTGGTTTTTTTGGTTTTTTTTTTTTATTTTTGCCGTTGTTGTTATTCCGTAGGTCGTACCCATGGGTGTTTCTAAGAGTTATGTGCACAAGATTTTCTATTGAAGAGTAAATGAGCATGATAAAGCAGCTTGCAGTTCAGCCTGTAGTTAATTCAGCACGATTTTGAGATTAATCTGGAAGACCAAAATTGGAATACTTAGAGACCACAGCATTTTTAGACACCATTTTACTTTTTTTAAAATTTTGAAAACGACACTAATTTTAGTAACTTGTATCGTAACTGTTTGTAAACTTAAACTTTGATTCATGACTGTCCTTAAGAAGGCAGCAAAAGACGGGGAAACAACTGATTAAGTTATCAAATATTGATATTACAACGAACGAATAATTATACCCTTGAAATTACTGGTTCGAAAAATCTGACCGCCTTAGATGATTACCTATCCTGACACGCTGCACGTTATGTACCGTTTCCCAATTAGGGACTCTTGTTTTCGTTTCTTTCTTCATTTTTGTTTGTTTACTGTGGAAGGGGTGGACGGTGGTGACCAGTGTGTTAACGGAAAATTTACCTGTCAATAGTTATCTCCTAAAACAGCAAGACTAGACGAGAGTAAAGCGCCTGTCATACCGCACCAAGTTTTCATGTGTCGCTTTGATCAGACACGCGTCTCTGCTATGATTCGTTATAACTAGTCGACAAGACCAGGCGGCCATCTTGCTTCCCCTCAGCAACTCTGGTTTTGCAGACGATCGGCGTGTCACCTGGGATAGTCTACGCCCAGAACATCGAGATGACTGGGCCGAGCTTCGTACTGCGGTGCGCATCTAACCCGGACACCCGAGCACCCGGATAACCCTAGGTCAGCAGCGACAGTTGCACACCGGAAATGCTTCTTTTTGAACAGTAACGTGTGCAACCACGCTCAGGAAGTCCTTTTCCTGATGAAGCAGCAGTTAAGCGGAAATAGTCTTTACCTCCATCACTCTAGGAAATACATTTACAGAAGACACTTTGTGGGTATGTGTATGGGTGTATACATGGGGAGAGTTCGAGCCCACGCACTCGTACTTTGCATGTCTCTATGTGTTACCGGGGTGGGGTAGGGGATATGATTGCGCATGCGTGCATGCACGTGCGTGTGCAGGAAGAATTCTCGCTGATGACTGGCACCGCTCCTTCACTGACATCAGCGCCGCAAATAGTTGAACCCGGTCTTCCCCGTGAGATAATGCGCACAAACAATCAACATCACACTCACACCTCCCCGCCACCCGCATCCCACCCACCTCATCCTGCACACGACTGCGGTAGGCTGCATCTGAGTAGACTGTGGAGGGTACCCTGTGAGAGAACACAGGTTCTGAATCGACATGTGCGACTGAAACCTGCGTCTTACCCGTTTGTACGGGTGTACACGTCATGCAGGTCACAGGTCACAGAGCACCCAGCACGTGAGCTGCAGGTCACGTGACTTGCTTCTCTCGCCGGCTTCGCGCTGACGTGTCGACAGACGGAGGGACTGAGAGTCTGACTAGGACTGAACCTCGACAAACTCAAGTCTTGTCATTAGAAGTCGACTTTTTGGTTTTGATACGACGACCATTCTGCCAAATATTTGTTTGCCTTCTTCACTGAGATGAAAATAATGTCTCCTCTAATATACATATATTCATAATGGCCAGCGGCTATTTCTGGCAGAGCATCTGAAAGCCGTATAAATTATAACTATTTAATTGCCTTAATCAATTTAAAATTCATATTTATACATATGTACATATAATTTATATCCAGCAAATAAGCAGGGGATCATAAATGTGACAATTGTCTGAAAGCAGTCATTGAGAATTTGTTTTGGAGGTAATAGAAAGGTGATTTTAAAAAAATACTCCGGTGTCCGTTGTAGATACAACTCCTCGAATATACAATGACTTTGTACCCTGAGTAGACAGCGAGTTTGTACTCTAGCTGAGCAATGAGTCTGACCCCTGAGTACACTTTAACACCAAGTACAGGTGTCTTTGAATTTAATGAAGTGTCTTGACGAAGATTTCTTACTGACAGTGGGTGCTGGAATACCACGGAGTTTGTTTTTGTTACCCTTGACATGTTTTAAACTGCCGAGTTGATACCTTCTGTACCCTAATGCCTCTTGGCCTGTATTTAACTTGTATATATATACTTATTTTAAGTTATAACTGTAAGGACCTTTTAGCTCGTAAGCTCACCTCTTGTGATCCTGAGCACCAAATGTAATATTGTAAGAGTTTCAGATCGTTTAATGAAATTGTGTTTCTAGAACTTGATTTGGTAACAAAGTTTCTGTATTTAATGGCCTGGGACTGAACACAGCGAACAGGATCACCATGGTTCCCTTTGACCCAACAGTATGAACAAGTTGAACTACTCCCCCACCCCCAACACACACACACACACGCACACGTGCGCTTGTGATAACATAATGGGGTAGCCATTGAGTGGCTAAGTGCAGCATACCTAGTGAAGGGGCCGCTACTCCCAGGACCAGCAAGTGAGAGTGGTCTCTTCCGGTGTGGACGACCGTCGTACCCTTGCCAGTGGATGACGGGAAGTGTGTTCTTGTGGCCGTCTCGTGATAGTCTGTGGACGAGGTGACTCAACCCCAGGATCCGTGCGATGCTGGTGGAGCCGCGCGCTCCCAAGTGAACGAGCTAACGAGCTGGCGAGCCGGGGCACAGGTCCTCCACTGTCGGCTTCCCCAAGTGGGTGGGCGGGTGGTTGCAAGGGTGGCGCTTAATTAGCAGTTTAGAGATTGTAGGGGCTTGGTGGCGTTAATGGCTGCAGGGCCGGTTGTGATGAAACGACGGCGACGCCATGTTGGGGTTGCAAGTGAGGCTGAGCGGCGCTGGCGCACACAGGCGTGCAAACATCACCGGCCACTTAGCTCCTCTCCCAATTAAATGAAGGGAGCTAACTAGTAGAAGGATCTTTGAGGTCGCTTTGACAGGGAAACAGCTCAGACAACAGGTGCAAGTGATCTTCTGTGGGCTCCGATGTCCAACACCTTCGCCCATACGTTTCATTCATGTCAGTCAATGTCGACCCTGTAGTCGGTGTAAAGAATTTAGATCGACTGAAGCGACCCCTTCACTCTATAGAGAAATCACAGAAGACTGTTTACTCCATACAGAGCGGTTGTTTCATTACCGAGGCTAAGTCTTAGACTGCCTAAGACACCATCTTGGTAGCTGGAGCTGAGAAAATACTCTTTCTATAACGATATTCTTTGCCTTAATTTCTAATAACTTTAACAGCGATTTGACCGACACAAAAAAATGACAATCATTATATTCCTTGCATACTTTGGACGGTTGGACTACTAAGATAACGTCGTGTGACATCGTGACCTTTTCAAATGTGTCACACTTGTCCTGCAACATCGCTTATATTGTCAATCAGTCTGTATTGAAACCAGTCTACACAAGACAAAACCTAAATACAGTTTACAATACTTGTTTAGCGCTCATAGCATGTGTGAAATGATTGGCATACAAGTTCACACGCAGGCAGGCGCGCTCACACACACACACTCACAACCTTTATATAGAAATGACGTCTAGACGAGAGGAAACGCTGCCGAGGGTGAGCAAGACAGCGGTATAGCACGTGACAATTACACGTGATTCTTCGAGAATGTTGCGTCCCTGCCGCCATGTTCCCGATCAGATGCCCGCGAGCTGGGTGCTGCATCAGACGAGATCCCTGTCCGCCCAGTCACTGCATGCAGCCAGGACCCTGAAGGGTCTATGCCCAGTACAGGAAATACTTTTCGCGATTTTCTCGATGAGCCAGACAATAATGACAGTAATGACAATAATGCCGGAAAGCATGCGTGGACTTGAGTGCCACTCTGGTAGATCTGACTAAAGCCGTTGACGTGTGCACGCCGGTCGTGTGATTGTGTGTGAATGTGACTGGATACAACCACCCATACATGCAATCACACTGCGTCATGTGCACGAGGGTTGGGTGATCAATTAAAGCATAAGCGATGATGTGTCTCAAAAGCATCTCATTTTTTAAAATTAAACTCCTACGCAAATGAAAAATGTCCTTTTTCTATCGAGTCTTCTTCCCAAAGAATTTGAAAACTTGTTCCATTTCTATCAAAAGTGTCCGTCCGTCCGTGTCTTTAATCTCTCTTTCATGCGCGTCCGCTTATAAACATTTCTGAAAAGACATTAGTTACATCAGAGTGATCTTCTCTCCGCAAAAAAAAACTTCATAAATTTCAGGTAGTTGTGGAAGTGGCACTAGCAGACAAGGAGATACGAATATTTTACTCAATCTTCCCCTTCCCTCCACATTTCTTCAGCTGGACGATGCTGTGCAGCATGACGCCGGACCTGAAGACATCCTGGTTTGATTCCAGACATATGGTGGCGGCCGTCGTGTTCTTGCCGCTCGAGGTCTTCCTCCTCATCCCCATCCACCATTTCCTCCACCTCGTTATCTCTCAATGTTGTGGACCCCACGCTGATCGCTAGCCGCAGTTAACGATTCCCTTGACAAAAGACTCGCACGCGAGGAGGCGAGAAAAGTCTGGCGGAGATGATGGCACGCAATCAGATGGCGACGTGCGAACGATGGCGTGGGGGCGACGACTGACGATAAACATCCCTCCACATCAAAGTCAGCAATCGCGTCTTGTAATCGTGGTCACGGGAGGGCTTATCCGCCATGATCCCACCTGTAACCTCAAGGTGCCGTCTGGAGGCAGGGCTGGCACCCAGTTCTCTGCTCGCACCCCTTTCTTTCTCCCCTACCCGTACCTCCCACCCAGCAACCAACCGTTTCCCTGCCGTGTGCTCCGACTCCACACAGTCATAGAGAAAAAAAAAAAAGTTTCAGGTACTCAGGATATGTCATACAGAGAACACGATATATCCCACCATGAAAAGTGAATGATGATCACCAGCAGCTACCTCCATCTCCAGTTTGTGACGCCTATAAAATCAACTAATGTTTGTGAAAATTGTTTATTGTCAGCCTAGTCTTCTATCTGATATGTACTTGTAGCTGAATATTATAACAAAGGAGTTTTGTCTACCACCAGGATATGAACTTGTTCGCCTGTATGTAGACATAGCAAGGGTCTGTGTCTCTTATCGGTGTGTTAGAAGGATTCTGGCTAGCGCCATGGTGTAAGGTTCACTTGTATCCACCCCTAGGGAGAATGGTGAGGCCTGAGCTCAACTTATGTTGTCTTTGTCTCTCGCCATCACGAGTTTTCATCGAGTACCCCGGCACACGAAATTATGTTCCCACCTTGAATGGGGGCAGGGAATTTTCAGGCCATCAAAGGGCATGAAAAATGTGCCAGGTCATGCACACTTCGCTAAACCCGACCGCACTGGGAGGCAAAAGTATTTTTTCCCACAATGACTAGGCCAGGGAAAGTTCGACATATCAAAACACAATAATGGATTACATCATGCTTAGATTAGCCAACAAGAAAGTAAACAATGCTAGAGTATCATCTTCTTGTTGCTGTTGCTAATCACTCCCAGGGGAGCAGAGGGCGGCAGCTACACCAAAAGTGTTGTAGTTGCGGTTTCTGTAGCAGGGTTGTTTTACAGGGTGGAGATGCTAGCCCCTCGCACAACCCTCCTCCTTCATCCGGGCTTGGGACCGGCAGGTTACCCGGGGTTCCAGGCGGAGTTACTAGATGTACATATATCATATATATTTTATACACCTTTTTTTTCGTGAACAAACCCTAAGCACAGCCTTAGCCCAGACCCAGAACCAAACTCTAACCAACCCAAACCCTAATCCTAACCTTAATCCAAATCCTATACCTAAAACTATCCATAACGCTAACTCATGCAATAGCCAGACAGCTGAAAGATCTCAAGAACGACAAAACTAAAAAGCGAAAAAAAAAAAGAAAAAAAAGAGGAATAAAACAAGGGGTGGGGATGTCTTCTCGTACGAATCAAGCCAGCAACTTCTTGACACAATAACCTCGCTCTTATCACCGAAGTTCAACAATTTCTCGCAAGTCGATCAACTTATACTATTGAATTCTACATATTATTTTTTCCTTATATCTTGAACGATTTTTGATTTACTACATTTTCTTGCTTATTGGCAGTCAAACAAATGATTTCCCATCTGGTATCCTCCTTCGCTCCTGATCCCACCCCAACGCCCCACCTCATACCCTTATTACAAAATCACCAAAACTTTCGTATAAACCACGTAAGTCCGCCAGTCAGGATATCAACTGGAGTTTCTGTGAACTGAAAACAGAGCAGTAGGGGGTAGGGTCTCTCTACACAAGAAACAGAACCTTGTCGGTAACAGCAAGTAAATGAACCGGCTTCAAACCCAGCCATGGTGAAGAGGATACAGTTTATCTGTTCCTCTACAATGTTCCTCCTATCCCTTACGGCGTGTGTGCGTGAGTGCGTGTGTACGTGCGTCCATGCCTGTCCCTGTGTCTGTGTGTCTGGAAACGAAGGGGGGTGGGTACGAAGACCCGGTACCCGCAAAGCTGGCGCATGATAAGGGTGCCCGGGAGAATAGGTCAGGTGGAGAGATTAGAAGCCTACTCCAGCCCCTGATGGCACCACCTGTAGTGTCGCTGCGGTCGTTGCTGAGCTCTCTAGGGATGTTGGTCTTTTTGTTCATCAGCCCCTTACAATGTCCGCCTTGATTTATTCCCTCTACTTCATTTTTAGATAGGTTTAAATTTTTTATTCCCACAACTTCTAAAGTTCACACGCTTAGTAGAAACTGTGTGGGATGAGTAAGAGAAGCAGCTCTACCACGACAACAACATCAGCAGGAGCAGTGCCGACATAATTTAGTAGCAACCTGTAGAAGTTGTGTAATTTATTATCTGGTGGTAATTTGTTGAAGTATAATTTAGTAGTATCTGTAGTGGTTTTGTGATTTAGTAGTAACTCGTAGTGGAACACTTCTTCTTATTCGAAGCGTGGAATAAATGATCAGAAATATAAATATTATAGTTCAGCGGGTACACAAATAAACACCCAGCTGTTAGAAGGTCAGCATCAACATCAGCATCGTGACACGTGTGGTTTGAAGAGGTACACTGGTCGTGCAAGAACCCTTCACATCCACACTAGCTGTTGGTCTCTGGTGAGAACTGTGTCGAAGCTTTGGTGAACACTGTGTCGAACTGTCGGTGAGCCTACCCGGGTCTTGCTGAGCCTCTCTCGTGTGGCCTCGTCGTGCTTCATTTTTAATTTGCTGATTTGGAACCAAAGTTCTGTGTTTCGGACCAGGGATACCAGTAATGGCGGCGGTTAGCTTGCCAAAACTCAGCGCGGGCACGTACGTTCCGCAGGGTCAGGTCACATGCGATAACCGTGGGATCGGCTGGCGGGTCGCCTACCCGCTTCTTCGTGTTGTCGTCACAGCGCTCTGTACGCAGATAACAAGGCTAGGTCTGTTCCGCCACCTCGAGACTCCTTTCTCGCCCCAATGCTCCTCCACCCCTTGATACTAGACCGTCTACAGCCACCCACCCACGCACAGCACCCCGTTGCCTCCTTCGTACCCCTCTTCGCTGCCGTTCACCCTGCATGAAGGGAGCTAGCTCCCCACCCACCCCTGATGCCGTTCCACCCGCATGGTTCCACCCGGTCGCCAGGCTCGCTGCAGTACATCACACTGTTCAGCAGACAACTTGCACGCTGCTAGACCCACACCTTTGACTAGCGGTGGGGTGGAGGCCGAGGGGTGGGCGGGTGGCGGGAGATCTGGGGTAGAGGGAAGCTTATCTACGTCTGGGACCTGCAGTGCGCATGCGCCACACAAACTCTGGTTTCAGGTTGTGCTGGGTGGTTGGCGGTCTCTGTACCGTCTTGTACCGCTAACGTGTCTATCCATTGCACCCGGCTAGTGCCAGGGTGCCCCAGTCCGCCTCGCGCTCAAGGCCCGGAATTCACAAGAGGCCGGGTGGGCGGAGCAACATTCCGAAAGAAACTTGAATGTTTGGGAAAGTTTAATGACTAGAATTAAATGCTCGGTGTGTGGGTGGGTGTGTGTTCGTTCGTTTGTTGGCTATGTTGGCTAAGAAGACCGTTGGCGGCTGAAATGTACTCATACTTTTGCATATTTCACACGGGTACCTCCTTACAGTATTCCTTTCTGAATGACTTGGATCACTTCATACAGCATTACACACACTGTGACATGTACCCGAAACTCCAAAGCTAGTGTCAGACATGCAAGAAAGTTCAAGAGATTTGGTTCATGTGTTTATTTTAACATTTGGAATCATTTTATCTCAAAATTTGGCAAAAGTTTTTTTCAAAATTTGACAACATTGAGTACAAGCTGATACCAAAGTTCATCAATAGACTAATGCAATGTTGTGATGATGCAATCATCTAAATAACTCTCCTTTGGTAATCAGTTTATTGTCCAACTTATCTCCATATTTCTCCCATCTTAATGTTTGTTTACATTGATACAATGTAAATTTTCATATTTATTTATTATTTATTTTTTGCTAATCCTTATGCAAAGCTAAGCAGCCAGACTGGCTGAGAGATGAGCTGATCGATGAGAACAGCCAACAGCTGATCGATGAACACAGACAACAGCTGATCAATGAACATAATGTGCAGCTGTTTCTCCAGAAGAATACATTTCCGTGCTAACCTTGCGGCATCGACAGCAGTGAGCAGGTGTGAGCGCTGTCCTCTGACAGGTCCCATTGTGAGCTGAGTCAGAGACAGATTAAAGCTGGGTAAGCCACAGAACAAAGTCGGGATTTTTGTTTGTTTGTTTTCTTTTTTTGTTTTTTGTTTGTTTGTTTTTTTGTTGTTTTTTTTTTTTTTGTTTGTTTGTTTTTCACGTGAGATCTCATCACAAAACGATATGTATGAAAAGCCATGTTGTCGGAGGATGTAGGCTCGTCTCCAGAGCTGGAAGTGTCTGCACCAAGCTGCTGCACGCCGGTGGTTGCCAAACCCATGTTGTCCGACACTGGGTATCTGCGCAGGATAAATGTGCGGATTTTTTTTTTTTAGGTTGTGTTGTTTTGTTTGTTTTTCAGTTTTCACTAATGCATATTGTTAGCCAGTGCTAACAACATGTTAGGCTGTGTTTCCAGCGCAGTTCGGTCGACCACCACATAATATTGTTCCCGGCTCCCACCTCCATGAGGACTTGTCTCCAGCGACCGTGAACAGTAATGTTGAAGTGGTTAGGTATGTCTGTAGCATGCGGTCAGCACGTGTATTTACATATGCAGGATTAATAAAGAGCACAAAAAGTGGAATATTACAAAAGGGTTAAAGAATTCATCAGTGGCCAATAACAGGTTCACTGTCTCAAGATCGTGTGCAAGGCAGATCCTTACACTCCTTACACTCAGGCAAGCCTCCTCCATCCTCCATACCTGGTCCGAGGTATTTAACATCTTGCCAGTGGAATGTACAATACTATTACATAATTATAGTGCTATAAACTGTTTATACCTCTAGGTGGAACGTATAGCACTATACACAGAGACCATATGCTCCTCCCAGAGAAACGTATCGTGTGATTATTTGCGTGTGTTCTTGAACACAGCATCTGCCCCCTCCCTAACCTACCTCATCCCCAGCACACCCTCATGTTTACCGGTGTCACGTGCTCAGAAATCCCCCTTGCCACGGAAATCCGCCTCTATAATGCGCATGCGTCATAGTTAGATACATTTAAACAGGGCTCAGTCGTGTTCCTCGAACTCTGCCTTGTACATATCAACATCACGGGTATTTAAACCTAGACTCTGACAAGGATGTCTTCCTCCTGTGCCCGAAAGCCCTTAGTATTGTAATAGGGGCGGATAGGGGCCGATTTCTGAGCACGTGACACGCGCTCTTAGACCAACTGGCCTTCCGTCAAAATGCTGCTCACTCTAGTTACAGTTATCTTTCTCAACGTCCCCTCTGCAAGCACTCTCTCCCTCTACACTCCCCCACTTGAACTGTCCCCTCAGACACTAGGGGCTGTCGAATCGCGTATACAATCTAAAAACACGACCCCACGAGGTGAGACAGGAGGCGACACCTACACAGAGCGAGTGATCTGCCCTTGCCAGCTGCTGAAACCAGCAAAACTGCGCCCTACCGCCTTCTTGTTGTGACACCCGGCGTCATCTACGGCAGCTGCTCTACCAACGACGGCATCAACAGGGATGGGAGCGGAGTACACACAGCTACGTGTCACTAAAAATAGAACTCAGAGATTTAAATTTCAGGCAAAAAAACAAAAACAAACAAAAAGTCAGGTGTTGATGTTACTACGCAACATCTTTGTTGCGGTGTCTCTACTATCATGTAGGTTGGTAGAGAGGGTGGTAGGTGTTAGCCTCATCATCATCACAGTTATCTCCACACGCTCAGCGTCACTCATTGTACTCGTCGTGGTCACGCCCCGCTTGTTTCTGTCACGAACCTCATAAACGTTATCAGTCTCTTGACCTCTTTGCCTCCTTCCATCCCCATCCACTTGACGATCAAGTTGGTGATTATCATCTCGCTCCTCGTTATGGTCGTACTTCTCCTTCTCGGACACATGTTGTCCCACAAATGTGATAAAAGTGTTTGTGACGTTTGTAGTTTGATGACACCTGTGTCGCAACAATAAGCAGACCTTTGACCTGTGTGGATGACAGGTTTGTGAAACCGTCCGTCTGTGTTTTTACAGTTTGTTGAAAGCCAGTCGTTCAGTCCTCCCGTCAGAGACTCGATCTCCGTCACTTGAAACACTCACAGACGGACAAAAAAGCAAGGTCCTACCCTCGGGCAAGCTGACTTCACTACTAAAACAGGTCAGCAGTCGGCGGCACAAGTATGATGAGGATGGAGGGGTTAAAAAAACTGAATGCTTTGTGTCGCAGAGCTTGCACAAATTTGGCGAGCTTGTCTCAACAGTGTCGAGTTGGCCACGGGAAGTGGCGGCGGTAGAGACTCACAGTTACGGCTTTGTTCTTGCACACATTTCTCCAGCTTCCTTCTCACTTCTTTCCCTCTTGCCGTCGAAAAAGGGAAGAGCATGGGTTGGGAGGGATAAGGATGGAGTGAGGTGGGGCTCGATCGGTATCTTTCAGTTCTCGGCCTCTGAGAAGAGAATTCACAATCACGCCCCTTTAGAAAACTGACAGAAACACGCCGTGTGCATAGGTGTGTGCATGTGTGTGTATGCATGTGTGTGTATGTGTGTGTGTGTGCATGTGTGTGTGTGTGTGTGTGCATGTGTGTGTGTACATGTGTATGTGTGTGTGTGCCGTTATATTGCGGTCTGGCGTGACGCACCGTGACCCTGACCCTTTTCTGCGCCGACTCGACCCGCTCAAGGTATTGTTACCAAACGGTAACACAGTCTTGTATACGCAGCTTTGTTCTTATTATTGTTGTCCTTAATGTGACAAACATGGGCGAACGTTTGACCAAAGTTGGCAAAGTTTTTATATAATCACCATGTTTAAAAAATTTTCCAAACTTGGTCAACGTTTGTTCAAAAAGAACGGTTCAGGAAACTTGCTTTCACACACACGACCTCTGACCTCCCTACCTCAGCCTCCACCCTGCCTCTCTCTCTCACCCTTCTCTTCGCTCACTTCTCTGAGCAGCTCATCGACCACGAGTGGAGCTCAGTGAGTAGCTTCATCGATCTCTCCACCCGCTGCCTCTGTGACTCCAGTGAGCAGACATCAGACACAGCACGACTGACCACTCTCTCTCAGTTCGGGTGCTTCCGTGGATGCTTTTGAAGATCTATCAAATTTCATTTTAGGGTGAGTGTGGGTTTAAGACCCTTGTTGAGGTTTGATTTGGCAAAGGTAAAACCTTTTGCAGACTGGGTCAAAAGTTCGACCATATTGCTCTTCTACGATGGAGCGGCGAACTACATTTCGCAAAGCTCGGAGTGGTGATGTCGTCTAGTTAACCGACCGATAGGTTGTGTTTGGCAGTTGAAGGACCAACAAAAAACAGAGAGCTGAAAGGTATAACTGATGATCTGTTTGTTTGTTTGTTTGTTTGTTTGTTTGTTTGTTTGTTTGTTTGTTTGTTTGTTTGTTTGTTTGTGTGTGTGTGTTGGTTTGTATTTTCGCGTGAATAAGAAAGAGGAGATTGGAGTGATGATACATCAGCGCCATCTACCGACACGTTATCTTCCAAGAGACAGAAGTGAAAGAAGAAAATTTTTACAGGTAGAACAGACAAGCCACTGAAAGGAATAAATAATAAAAAGCCTAATAAATATTGCCATGATGTCTCTTGTCACGTGATCGGAATTTGACTAGAATACATTTCTTTTTACACGAAAATTCATTAATTTATTCATTTTAAATATATATATATGTTAATTCTTGTTGCCATACTTATTCAGAAGTGTAAGCCAGACACTTCAAATATGACTCTTGGCAAATCATTAAACTCTCTGAGCATCTCCCACTTCTATTAATGAATCCCCAGCTGAGAGTATTTTCCGGTCGTTCGGAATTTCAATGATAAAACAACCAAAATGGAGAGCGTGACGGATTTTCATAACGGTATTTCGACGACAAAACCCGACGGCGGCCATGTTTGTGTTACTTATTGTGAGGCTTGTACTGGTTTAGCGGCAAATCATTCCAAGCTGGACTCTACCCTGATTTACTACTGACAGTCGAAATACCCACCTGTGATAGGTTTGAAAAGGACGTCTAAACACCTGATTTGTACACCTTAGTTCACAGAGCCACCCGTCCTTAGTTCCCCCACCCGACCTGCCTCCTACCCAAGAAAGATGGAAGCTAGGGGACAGGGCAAACTACATCAAGGTTTGCTTCGTATTCGAGAAAACTGGATTCGCTCTGATGAAAGCGCAGTTGTCGGGTCGCGTGTGAGGGTAGGTAGATGTAGATGCAGTCGAGTCATGATATCCGCTCAACGCACAGAGTGACGTGTAAGGGTCAGGGGTCAAGGGTAGCATCCGGGCAACTTTCCGATGATGTATGATGACACACTCGACACTACATCACGCGCAAGTGTATCGGCAGAGGTCGACATGACGTGTTACGGTGCTCCCAGTGAACCGCAAGAGGAAGGTTTGTAGAAAATTTCGCGAGAACATGGGAAAAGTGAGGAAGAAACGTAGCGGATGGAAATATTGGATCACCGGATAAAATCCAACGTAAAATTCGAAAGAGTGTGATGGCAGAAGAGAGAGAGAAGTGGAAGAGGAACAGAGGCACAGCGAGATCTGTTCCTCTACCTCCCATGAACAGACTCACACACACATAAAGCGACACATTTCAGATGCCGACTGCTCAGCATCCGCGCGCCAACACCATCAATACCGCATGCAGCGACCACATCAACGGTACACCGCGCCGCCGCCGCCGCCGTCACTGCCGGCGACTCTCCGCCACCACCACGTCCCACCCGCCCACCTTCGACCTTCAACCCCTCCACCATGAACCTCCTACCCCACCCCCTCTCTCCAATTCCTTGGCCGCTGCTCCTACCAACTTGCAGGCACCGCGAGTCGCAGGGTCGACGCGCACCCCATTCTCCTCCCTGCTGCAGACGACAAACGCAGACGACAAGTCTCCCACCACCCATCCAATGCCTCTCCCCCCCCACACACACACCAGGGTCCATGACCGGGGGAGCTGGGGGACCCGACATGGCGGGTCCGTGAGTAGAAAGAAGGGCTTTGTTCTCCTGGGAAAGAACGTCGACCACGTCAAGTCCGTGCCATCAGCTGGCCACCGCGCGGTCTCTGCCGGGTGTTGTAACAGGCAGCCTGTCAAACACGGCCAAAAGTCAAGATGTAGTCGTGGGTGCCGAGTGGAGGTGGAAAGAGGGAGGTAGGGGGAAAAGGAATGGGACTGGGAGGAACCTCTTGAACAAGATCCAAACAGCTGGATTATCGTCCATGGGTGAGAAAAAGCGGTTGGCCTATCGATCACACAAGTCTAGGTGTTCTCTCACGGACCCTAGAGCCCTACCCTCGTCTCTCTCTCTCTCATATACGGTCTCTGTCCGTGTAGAGCTTTCCCCACCCTCTCTATGTCTCGATTTCATTTGTTGGTTTGATGCAGGTGCGGGGAGGGGAGATGGGGAGGGGATGGGTGAGGTTGTTATTTGATGCAGAAGAAGACCGAGCAGTGAAACGATTTCGTAAGAAACGATTGTCTTTTACAGTTTAAAAAAAAAAATAAATTGTGTTATATACAGTTTGATACATTTGGGGAAGTAGCATTCACCAATACAGTAAGAATAGTGTTTCTGTATGATTTGTTGTTTTGGTTTTTTTGTTTTGTTTTGGTTTTTGTTTTGGTTTTTGTTTTGTTTTGTTTTGTTTTTTTCTTTGCTTTTTTTGTTGGTTTTTTTTTGGTTTTTTTTTTTTGTTTGTTTTTTTTTTTTGCTTGCTGTACTCCGGAACAGATCGCGACACTGTCAGATAAACCTACAATGGCCATCCTATTTTCGTACCTGCTTGAGTGGGTTTTTTGTGATTTTAGCTCACGCTCTTTGTAGATGGCTTTAATGATGTGGATTCCCTAACCGAATTACTAACTGCAGTAGCTGCACTAGTAAAAGAAATGACCAAGGGTCAGTAATAGAATCCAAGAGGTACTCGGCATCGACTGGAACCACACTTCTGTTCCACAGAATGTGACCGTGACCTCCTCTGCCTCACTCTGAATATTGATCGCATTTTTAAGTGATTGTGACGATGTATCACTGACAGTTTGTCCCCGTTAGTGTGTCAGCCTCGCAGTGGACTGTCCGATCACCAACTTGTATTACTGGACTGCTGGCAGACGATTTTTTCCCAGCTAATTACTAAAGCGAGGCACGAGACTACAAAGCTTCCGGTTTAGTCACATTCATTGTTTAGGCTCGCCGAGACTGACAGCGGAGAACTTCGCAAGAGTCTAAGTGTTGGTCTTGGCAGACAGACAGCAGTCCACCTATACACGTCCATGGTCCGATCCGAGTTTAACCCCCATGTCCCCCTACCCCACACTTTTCTGCACTTCAGGGGTCACTTCCTCCAAACAAACGGTCCATGCCCAGCACGAAAGGACCAGATGTCATGGCTGACCAGAGGGTCTGACTATGACTTGCACAAGAGTCAAAAGTTCAGCTGGATGAAAATGCACCAGAAGATGCGGGATGATAAAGATAGGGGTAGGTTGGGGTGGGCATAGCTGGGTACCACGCTGCTGAGAGATGGGGGTGGGAAGGAAAAACAAAGGTGAAAGGGCGAGCGTCTGAGGTATCTTAATTAACTTAATTATCTTAATTAACTTATTGTACTTCACGCCAAGCGAGCCGCCTATCTGGTTTCTCCCAATAAAGGTCGAATTGTCTTGTCAGAGCGAGCAGGCTTGTCCAGCACCAGATGAATCGACCAGCCCGTCAGGTGATCCCGAGGAGAGGGTCGAAGGGTGAGAGTGGTGGTTGGGGGTGGGAGTGGGGTAGGGAACACGAGAAGGAAGTTGCTTGCAGGGTGCGGTGTGGCCGTCGTTTTGATTCCATCCCCTCCGCCCTTACCAAGAACGGGGAGAGGGGCGGCATCGAAAGACCCTTACATTCCACCAAACACCTGAGGGACCAGCTTCGTGCTTGACAGCACCATCTTTGTGACTTTTTCTGTTGCAACTGCAGCTCATAAAACTACAGTTCCCTATTCTATCGTTTTTGTGACGAATCTTCTACAGTCTAGCAGCTCTTTCATGAAGACCCCGGCTTTTCACTACAGGGTGATCTACAGATGGCAGACGCAATAGCACAAGAGAGCGAGAAGTAGACCCTCCCAGCTGCAGCGGAGAAAGTGCGATGAGGGGCGATTGTAGCCTCTGACAGGAGAGCTAACAATGTGGGGATGAGGATGCCGTTGCTGTAACTGAGGACGGGAGAGAAGATGGCGATAAGACCAGCAGGGCGAGCACGTACAGTCAGATGCAGACGTTGGCGAGGGCCACGTTACCCCCGACACCGAGCTGACCTGGCGTCCAGTCACTGCTATGACTGCAGTGATGACAGAGAGAAACCTAGCATTTTCACACGTCCACACACACACACCGAGAGATGTACACGTATTCTCGGACGCAAATATCACACACACGCAACGACCCACGTAATCGCGTAACCCTCGTCCTCCTCACACATACACACACCACCCATGGCCACCCCACATACACATACTCACCTACACTCGCTCACAATAATATATAACACAATGTATATAACAAAATGTATATAACAAATATACCCAGGACACCCATAAGTCTTTACCGGCATGATGCAGTCCACATCCAGCAACGCATCTGCAGAAGACGTCGCCAGTCCCGCATCTCACGCACAAGCAAAAACCGATAAAAACGTCAGACCTGCAGGTGTGAACAGGTGTGTCAGCAATGGACTGCCACGTACAGCATACTGATTTGTATGTTCCCCACCCAGTCACTCATCAGTTTCCCTTACCACCCACCACTGCCCCGTAGGCGAGAACGAAGAAAAGACTGGAGATACGTTGTATAATATTTTGCTCACCTGAACAGGTAAGAAGTCAACTGACCGAAAAATAAAACAAGTCTTTTTTTTCTTCTCCTCCTTCCCTTTTTATTTATTATTTTTCATAAAGTACGGACTGATGGGAAAGTACGGACAGATGGGGGAGCCACAGTTTGGACACTGACTACGTGGTTACTACGTCCAGAAGGATGTTGGCTCCACTTGTCCAGCGATTTGCCTGGTCTGCTCTGGTGTGTGATGGCTTTCTGCTAGAGGCAGAACTGAGGACACGAGCATTTGTGACACCTGACTCATTAAGAAGCACGAGACGTTTCCCCCTTTCACCGCCTGAGTTGCGCTGCACGCTAGCCTTATAAATGGCGGGACGACGTGACGCGTGTACTGTCACTGGAATGTCGTGACACCCTCGCGCCGCGCGATATTGCTGTTGTGGATGTCGCGACAATGGATGCTCCATGTGTGTGTGATAATGTACTGGTATAATATATCGCGGTTTTAGTCTCTCCATTTAAGGTGGAACTAGTATTTCATTCCAATTTGAAACGGACCGTCTAGTACAACGACGGTTCAGATATCCGTTGTTTATTTGGGTTTTTTTAATTACATATATGCCTCCTCTTTGTTTGACCAGTCAAATTAACACTTCTGACCTGTATGTCCAGAGAGCATCTGTGAGTTTTCTTCGCCAGTATTTGTATCATCTCAATATTTTTCAAAAGCAACTGTACCATTGGCGCGCTCGAGTAAGCAAAGACACAAACGTCAGATAATTAAAATTAAAAATTTACGATAAAACCTAAAAGGTGTAAGATCAGCTCAGGCAGTTAATTTTAAGGTATACCCCAAAATACATTTTACCACAAGAGCGTCCAAAAACAGTGTCCACCAAAATGATAATTTCATTGATTACCAGATAATTTCTGAGAGAAGATAGAAAAGTGGGAAAAGATGACAAACGAGATCCTTGTTGACGTCACTGGGGTTTTCGTGTCTCACTGCGGCTAACCGGTAGTTGCTGACAGTTGGCACTTCCGGTGACATGCCTGGGTCATTCTGTGCTTTGTGGTTGTACAGTAAAAGGCTCGGACACACCCACTGTACTCGGGGAAGACGAGGAAGGATGTGGTAGATATCATGGCTGTTATAAGCGGCTTACAGGCTTGACGTGAATACCTAAACCGATATGAAGAACTTCTATTCTGCTAACAGGAAATGTATTAATACCAAGTATCCGCAGATTTCAACCAACAAGGGCGTCGGGAAGCGAGCGCACACACACACACATCATTTGTTATCAATAAGTTACATAATGTTATCAATAATGTTACATGGGTCACCGACCCTGTACTGTACCAGATGGCAAATATGAAATATATAAGAAACATAATAAGATGGAGAAAAGTAAGTAATCATTGTCTGAGGATGAACACGAATCGATAGCCCACATGTACTTTTGCATCCATCCATCCAGCAACCCTAAACCATTCGCCCACAAACATGTGTTAACATCTGTGGTGTGTGTCAACAGCAGCACGAAAAGTAGTCGCCTGTCCTTTAAGAAGAAAGGAAGAAAGGGTGGCAAAAAAAAAAGGTATATGATCAAAGAGAAATTTGTGATTTAGCTTTCTCTCTCTCTCTCTCCTGTTACCTTTCCAATACCCAGCCTGAGACAAATTGCTCTTCCAGTAGAAGACGCTGGCGTGGAAATTAAACGTCATCACGATTATCAGGACGGTCTTTGTCGCCGCGGCGATGATCCGCAGCAGGAGCCGTGGCAGGAAGAGCGTGGTCACTCAGGCGACTGTAAGCCGACATAAAAAAAAGTGCCATCCTCCCTCAGCCCCCTCCATGCCGGAGTCGGTGACGAGGCGGAAGTCTTTGAAGTCCCTCCTTCGGGGCAGAGCTTTGAAGTACGGGCAGGTCGCGGCGGTGATCGGGCTGGTGGTGGTGGTGGTGGTGGTGCGGCCGCGACGTAGTGTCGTGCCCTTCTAACCACGACGGCCGCCGGTAGTCATCAGTTAGCAGTTACGATGTGATGACTCTTGACGCCATCTCTCTCCCTCCCCACTCTCTTGTCTTCCCCCCTCCTCCCTGCCACTCTTAGACTTTTGGATAAAAATATGATTAGCTGATTTTTTTTTTTTCTTTTTTTGTCTGGGGAAAAAAAAGCGGGTAGGGGGGATTGTTGCTGGGTTTCTCAAACCAAAGACGTATATCTCTGGATTACTTACAGGTGGGTTCATCGCGTGTAATTTCCAGAACGAGGTCACTGGTCAAAGAAACATTTCCCGTTTCCCGATCAACATAAAAGAAAACGAACAGGTAGCGTGAGTTCTCTTGTCGAAGGAACAAAAACCTTCCGAGTCATGGCCTGTTGGGGCTGTTTTCGGTTTATTGGCTCGAAACTTATGGATGTGGATATCGGCGACTTTAAACAAAAATGAAAAAAAAAACACCAAAAAACCAACAACTTAGAATGAACGTGGCTGGCCAATCTAAAGCGCCTATTGCCGCGACGGTGAGAATCGAGTCTCGTGGGTTCGTATCTCGGCTCGGACATACCTTTCTTTATGATACCTGCTTACCGGGCTAATCGTTGTTTTCCTCCGGCACTCAAATTTCCTCTCTCTATGTGTGTTAGAGAGGATGAGTAGGAGTGGTTATGACGATGAGTTAATTTGTAAAGCGCATTTGATACGGATGTGCTTGGCTTCATCTTTGATGGTGGGTAAAGGGATATTATCTATAAATCAATAATTTATTATTATAACAAGTATACTGTTGACGTAAAAGTTTCATCACGGTTCCGGGTATTGGCTGTCAAATAGTTCGCCGAGACCTGACAGACAGCGAAAGGTTACACGTGGGTCTGGGCAGACCGCCAACAGTCCAGTGATAGACGACTGTGTTCAAACCAACCTTCGAACTGCTGACAATAATTTCTTCTGTCTGTTCTTTGTTCCTCCTGCCACCTTACATCGTTAAAATATCTTTCTGTTCAGAGATATTGCTGTCTTTATACCTCCTCCGGTATTCTTTTGGCAACCGCGGCTTTGTTTCCACGAGATGCGCAATAATGAGAATCGTGAAAGTTTGCCACAACATTGTTTGTTTACCTGTACACATCCTGTGTTTGCTTTGACATCTTCCTAACGCATTCTAACAAAAGAATGTCAGTCTCAGTAGCAGAATGATAAAGCAATTAGGTTTGCTGACTTCTCATCCCTCTGACACACGGTAACACCTGCCCGATATATCTCTGTCGCCACACATCATAACGATGGATTTCCGAAGGACTTCCACTCGGGCAGGCAGAGATAATCGATGACGATAGAAACGACATGCACACTGGCAGTAAAAAGTGAATGTCAGACTGCACTCAAATCACTGAGGATTATTAGCAGTGCATTCAAATCCCGCCTACAACATATGTAAGTCTTCCCCGCACGTGACACCCGGCGCTGGGACGTTGGTAGAGGACACCGCTGGCGTGAATCCGATTCAGTTTCTGATATCATCAACTTTTATTTATATTCTTTGTAGACAAAGTTTTGCATGACCGTCACAGAATAATTTGCCAAGCATAGTCCACGTATTCGACAGTCCGGTCGACAAAGCTCTTTAAGTTAAACCGTTGACTGGAGTGTGCAACAAAGAGCATCGCACGGACACGAGGACGTCAGACTGCGCTCCCCTGCCTCTAATCTCGCGCCTGGTGTAAACCGCGCGTCAAACTGACGGCAATGCATGTACAAACCGCAAGGCACGTGTCATACCACTGCTGTAGTCAACACCCAGTCTGGCTGCATCATAGGGAGGATACACTGATCGATATTTATAGAAGGATGGGGAGGAGGAGGAGATGTTGGGTGGGGGGGGATGTCTAGGTGTAGTTTTCACAGAATCCAAGCAGGCTGGGGTTGGAGCTCAGGTGTGTGTGTCGCCGTGTCTTCACGAATAGCGACAATGGTTGAATTGCTTACAGCCCGGGGGATGGGGAGGATGTTAGCCGGTTGACTTTTGTATGCAGTCGAGGTCTTCGCTTGACATACGCGTGCACACACACGCACGCTTGCACTGCAATCTACCCCGGCTCTATTCTCTCATCGTGTTTCTTACCAATCTTTCCCGTAACCATTCACCGTGATCACTGGTCAGTGTCTTTGTACAAGAGTTTCTGATGACCCTGAGACAGATGCCAATATAATTTTGCGACGTTGGAGTTCAGCTTCACCTTCTCCTCACACCCTCACCCACAGAAAGATAAAAACAAAGAGAACAATTGCTACCGTCGCTAACCTTGATGACACTGTGTCACGGAGCTAGGAAGCGATTGACTATTATCTTAGCGTCCAATGCTAGGTAAGAGAATCAGGACAGTCATTTTGACAAAATTATACATCTAACGATAAAGCTTGAGTCCTGCGTGCACAGAGAGGGACAAAAGTGGTACAGAACACGTCAAAACACAGTTCGAGCCCCAGTAAAACATCCTGTTCGTGAAAATAAATACAGTAAGATAATTCCTGCAGTTGTCGACACGTGCATGCGGTGAAACTGTGCAGGGTTCGACAATATGGTGTTACGGGTGACGACCCCGGCCGAGGGCCATCTCATAACGGTACTCTCAAGTCTCAAGGACCTGGGGCCGCCCCGTAGCCCCGCCCCCTTCAGCGCCGCGCTGCACTCCCCCCGTGTTACTTACGTCATTTCTGGCCACCGGAAGTACATTTAGAAACCTCTCTAGAAAACGTCCTTTCCCCCACCCACCCCTACCACCACCCGACCTCACCCCCCACTTCCACAACCACTCGCGCGTCTACCGGTTTACCCGAATTTCTTCCCTATAGCGACAACACGCGCGCTGTACAGAGGAACAGTCAGTGGTCAGCTGATAGAGTGACCACAACAGTAATTTTATCTTTAAAATGTTTTTTGTATATAGGCTTGCGAGCGTGTGATGGAGTGAAAGAGTTCAGGTGTACGTACGTACATGCCGCAACCTAATGCTCACAGCACGTGGACGCCTCCATTGTGTTCCTCTCCCTTCCATCCCTCCCGCTTTCCCATCATCGGCCTCGATCTGTCCCCTTGTCCACAGGTACCCATGACTGATGGGTTCACGGGTGTAGATCCGAGTGACTGATGATTTGTAGATTCGGTGATGAGTTATCGCTGTTGAGCGAAAACCACAGCGGAGTGATAGCACTGTCCTCTACACCTCACAGTTCCAGTCACCTGCCAGCCTGTCGAGTAGATGCCACCTGCAGGTGACGTAGAACACTGTTTGTGTGCGCGTGTGTGTGTGTCACAGATGTTTCCCTCATCACTGCAATGACAGATGCATAGCAACACACCTCTGTCGCTGGTGGAGGATGGCGCGAGTCCACGCAGGGTGGAGCTGAGTGTCGGCGGGTTGCTGAGGTTGTAGTTCAGAGATCAGGCATGCACGTTCATGGCACTCCCTAAAACCACAGATTGTTATGTCGTACACATGTCCGAACACACTGAACATGTCCGGCTGGCCGAAACAATAGATGGACACAAAGAATTCCATGATGACTTCGGATAGCATAGCGGGTGGCTGTCATGACTACATGGATGCTGTGAGGAGCTAAGATACCATGGCGTATTGATTGTTCTTGTCAAACCTCTTTCCGCATGTCGTGTTTGGTGTGTGTGGTCCTAAACTTGTATCATTCTAAACTTTTTGTCTTCTTTTTCTTCACATACTCTTCACCATTATCTGTCCTCAGACTTCTATCGCTCATTCCTTATCAACAGCAACAACAGTTGATCAACGTCATCACATTACAAAACAAAAGCCTTTCATCTGTCGTCCGGCTGTTGACCTTTGTGTTGCCCCTCAGTCGCTTCTTCTATAGACAGCAAACCACGAACAATGTGTTGATCGCTGAATTCCTATCATTGAATTATTTCTTAGTAACTACATCCGAAGAGAAAGTTTACAGGTTTTGTGATATCTACCACCACAACACAAATTCTTATAGATTAGATTCTTTTTCTTTGTCATGTATAAGAAATTAATCAGATTTTTTTTTTTACTTCTACATACATCTTATGGTGTATGTGTGTGTTGATTGCGTGCGCGCGTGCGTGCGTGCGTTTTCGCCCAAGATACGTAAGGAGGAAATATTTAACTTCACATCACATAATTGTGGGCCGATAAAAAGGAGGAAAGAGAAAAGCAGGAAAGCCACAGTTTCTAGTGAATCACTGCAGTGTTAGGTATTATGAAGCACTGTAGGTGCACTTCGATGCAAAAGGAAAAGCACAGCTGTAGAGCAGCATTAGCATCACACAGGACGCTGACAAAAAAAATCCCCTTAATGCTTGGCAACTGGACCACCGCTGGAAAATCCGGTTAACCTACACGGTATACTTTGCTGGCGAGCAAGACTTCACTGACAAATCTTTCACTAAGTGCCGATCACATTTCTGGGTAAGTGGGAGTGCAGGGGACAGGAACCCGTACAGGCAGGCTCCTGGCTTCAGTCGCCCACATCGCTACACCTCCGTGAACAGGAGACCGAGCATCGCGTGAGACAAAAGTCGGACCGCACTCATTCTCACTGTGAAGGGTGGCCAGAGTTACGGGTATTACTGCGCCACCCTGCCGCTTGGCGTCGCTGCTTTCGTGGCTAGTCAGGAAGGAAACAACATGGCTTCACCCGGTACAGACAGCGATGTGGTGGTGGCAGCTGCCACTAACCCAGTACCCGTCCCTCTCGAGCAGATGTCCAAGGAGGTAAGTTGTCACAGTTAGCAGTGTCGGGGTGTCGCTTGCATGGGGCATGCCCATCCGGCTTTCTAGTCCCTGGTACACGCGGTGTTGCTGGTCGCCTGCCACTCGAGCAAGCGGATGGCGAGAGAGAGAGGGGGTGGGCACAGCTTTACGCAGTCTTTGTCGTTGCGGGTTTCTTCACTCAGCCTCTCACAGCACAGCGAACACAGTTAATGAGATGACCGAAATACCCAGATGTGACCGAGTGCGTGTACCACAGTTGGCGATTCTGCGTCAGATCTTCTTCCAGAGATTCGTGCCGGAGTAGTGCACAAAGATCGAGGACACACGGTTGGATTTTGTGTTATCGATAAGGCAACGCTGAGGTGAACCGTTGTTTTTGTGGTTTTCACTCGGGGTAGAGATGCATGCCTCTCCTTTTCGGCTTTCGCTTTCATTTATTATTCAGGTCACCCATGTGTGACGTAAGCATGGGGGACGGCTGGTATTTTTCTGTTAAATTTCTGTTTAGAAAAGAAAGAAAAAACAATCGTTTGTGTTTATGGTCACAGAAGACACTGGTCACCAGCATCGAACTTTGCAACTCAGTAAACGTTAAAACAACTCTTATGGGATCGCCAGGGAGAGGGGGAATGATCAAACTGCCTGCATAGGCGACAGGAAAGGGAGTGTGCTCCCTAAAGTCGGTGTGTGTGTATGAGGGAGAGAAAAAGAGCGCGCGTGGTGTGTGGCAGACTGCACAACATTGCTTTCCAGTTAGTCCTCTGATTCTGATTTTAAATGACAGAAAATGCCAGCACACAGAACATATCAGTAGCACTGAGCATAGTAGGCATGACATTTATAGAAAGAAAAAGCTTTCGCTACTAGCAGGTTTTTACTATTTAAGAACATGGATGATTATGTGAGGTAGACCATGGGAAATTTGTTCATCAAGCTAAAATAGATGATTCATGGATGTGTTTATATAGTGTGCTTTAGTGTACTTTTTCTGTGTTTAATTTTTGTTTTGGTCATTCTGTCTTGCACTTCCCCAAATTTGTCATGCATGTTTGTGCACTTTTGTGATGTTATGAGTCTTTCTTGCAAATATTCTACAAGCACTGTTAATTTGGTGCTTGAAATTGTTTCGTGAATTAAAAGTAGTAAATGTTGAGCTGTCGTACATTAGCAGCTAATGAAGGTTGATTAGAGTTCTGGGTAGACTGTTTTATTCACTCTTTTTATAAAACTTTTCCTACTACTATGTTGTGCTTCGTTTACAAAAAAAATCTAGAATTCCCAAACATTCTGATTAAATTAAAAATAAGATGCATATTTTCACAAAATGGGCATTTGTTCTGGCTGGGGGAAAACATTTTTTCAAAGGATATCAGTATTAATAACAATTTTTAGAGGATGAAAACTTCAGTGGGGTTTTGTCAGGAAGGGAAGCTATCACACACTAAAAATCAGCAGAGTTCCCCAACAGTTAAGTGTGCAGAATGTACAATGTAAAACTAGTGTATATTTCAATGTCATATTTAATGTTTATTATTGATAATAATAAGTTTAGAAGTTTTCCATACATGTGTATATAGATGGAAAGACTTGAAAATACCTGCTCAGACACAAATTCCTATTCCATTTAGATGTTAAAAATATGTGTAGAGTTTCTTAACACTGAAGATGGTCTTAGATAAAGTTTATCTTCAAATTAGTAATTTCATCAAGACTTTAGCTGACTTTTTTTTTTTAAATCAAGTCTGCTATTAATAAATCCTTTTCAATCAAACTTTGTAGATAGAATTACAATTTCTTGGCAACAATGAATTTTTTCTTAGTCAACAAGTCAGTCTCATTTTATTTAATAATTTTCCTCCATATCTTTTTGTTCTAAAAATTCTTCTAAAATACACTTTGCCTTTGATTCATGTATTCTTGATGTTTTGTATGTTGTTTTTATTTATGTTAATGTTTCCTTTCTGTTCTATTAAAACTAGGGCCATTATTTATCAAAGTGCAGACAAATAGAATTTTATGTATTTTTAGTACTAGTGTTATTTTATATTTAGCTGTTAGAAATCTGTGTGTAGAAAAGTAAAGTGCTTGCTGTGTGGAAAAGAAGAAACTTTAGTGTTCATGTGATGTTGCTATTTCAAGGAAAGTTCAGCAAATGTTTATCTTGATATTGGTAGTTTTCTTGTTAGCTGTCTGCCTCTAGCCTTCATCACATCATCCTTTCTTGACTTTCTTTTTCCTACTTTCCACAGTGGCAAGCTTTCAGTAACTTTAGTCTGGCAGTATCTATTTCCAATCTTTTGACCATGTACATTTTACTGCAAAGGCATTGGATGATGTGAAAAATTTTAAATGTTATTTAGCTTATTACCCTAATTATTTTATTCCTCTAATAGTTCTTTTGCATAATATAGCAAATTTAATTAGTAATACTGCTAAACAATCTTTTATATACATTAAGTTTTAAAGAAAAGTTGCATTATGTTTCTTGGAATATAAAATAGTAGTTGAAGACTATTGATTGAATTATTTGGAGACAAACACAACATAACACCTAAAGAAGACCAGTGTGCTCATTTAAACTCCTGGTTCATATTGTAAACAGCTGATATTAAGTGTAATTGAAGCTGGTATTTAGTGAAGTTTATTTAGCAAGTGTTTATGCTTTTGCACCAAAACATTTGATGGTCATTGTGGTCACTGCAAGTGTGCAAAAAACTAGGCTGCTTTTAGGAAAGGGGATGTCATGATCACGTGTATGTGCTTTTTTAGAAAGTTACAGTTGTAGTCATGTTTTGGCTAACATTTTAGCTATTTAAAACAACTAGAAAAGATGAATGCAATTTTAAAAAATTTAATGGGAAGGGGTAACTTTTCATGACATAAAATTCAACTTGAAGTTTAAGAAATATAATTCTACAAATCAAGAATTCCTTACATTTATTAAACAATTTTTTTCATCTGCAACACATGCAGAATTATATTTTGTTTAATGCATGTAGGAAATAGTTTCTATGCACCATAAACATTTTCCAGAGCAGAATCTAGCAATTTTAGCAGGCTGCTGCAAAGATGTGCATATAGATGGTCCCAACTGCTAAGGCTCTCCAACTCACTAATTTTGTGTCTGAAAATTTCATTTTCTGCTACCATTTTCTAATCCTGTGATTTTCCCTTTTTGCACAAAATCTGTATGTGAACTGTGGTCTTTTGTGTCACCAACCTCTCATTGGATTATGGATCACAAATTTAGTCAAATTTGTCATCAAAAACAAGAAGCAAATATTAACCACCCACTTCTCTCGATTAAAATAAACTTTTGTTATGGCACAGTGCAATGCAGAATGACATGTCCCTTCCTTTCTTCCTTTGATGCTTTCCTGGACAAAAAAATGTAATATCTAGGGCTGTTAGAAGAAGAGGAATTTTTTCTTCTTGTGCATTGTCCCCATAGTAAGGACTGTGAAGTCAAGATGTTTGGAGTTTTCGCACTGGAGAATTTTATTACTTCTGATTTTAGAACAATTTTCATGTTCAGTTGTTGATTTTTACTCTTTTTTTTTTTCATCAAACCTCTCACAAGATTTTGTAGTGATTATGGCATTGATTGTGATTTGAGGCAGCGATTATTTTACTCTAAGGTGCTACACAGTTCAGGCTTTTGTGTTGAAGTATTAGATGCCTTTTTCCACTAACAAACCCACTATAGTCAGTGTTTCATACAGAAGATAACACTTATTGGTATGCCACTGTGGGTTTTGTGTTGTTTGTCTTATGCGTGTATGCAACCGCACATATGCATGCACATCTTCTCACCAGAGTGCATGTATGAGGAGTGCCTAGTTGAGCATGTTCACAAGTGGTTGAATGTAGGATGTGAGCTCATTTCACAATTGACTAATTATAATAATATAATGTTATGCTAACTTTATCTTATTTTAGCAGCAGCATCAGTAATAACAATATTTTAATGGTGAAATAAGTAGAAAGCATCCAGATGAGCAAATGGATATATAGCGAAAAGTAATAGTTTTCCTTTTTTAAACAATGCCTTGCAGTACACAGTTAAAGGGTCATTACCTCCTCACCCATCTCTTCTGTTTTTTGAATGTAATTTACACAGGACAGTGGGTTTTATAAAAAAAGACCTTCCAGGTTTTTTTTCTTTGAAGATGTTTATATTATACCATCTGTTGTGCTTACTTCTCTCTTTTGTTCTTGCTTTTCTTAACCACATATCTTTTTCTACCACTCAGTAGGGAAAAGAAATCGCTGTCAGACAGGAAGTGACATCATGCAATGACACTGGGCGACATGGGTACCCAGCATCAAGGTTTCAGACTTAACTGCCATCTAAGACACTTGAACTTGCAAAATAGGATCAGCTTCTTCAAAACGAACACTCATATTTTGTGGAGAATTGTTTCTGCCTGACCATGCCGTAGACGGAATCACTTAATTATATGTTTTTCTTGCACCCTGGAATTATTGGTGGTGCTACAATTAACACTGGTCTGTCTTTTTATTCATCAATGTGAGCTTCCATTCGGTTTTCCAAAAGCCATGCCCTGGTTTATTTGAGGTTTTGATATTCTGTGCCTGTGATATTACTCATGTATTTGATGATGATTACTGTTGGGTCTTTGCTTGTTTGCAAGAACTAAGTTGCTTTCATATAGTTGTGAACTATGTGCACTTGTCAGTGGAACCATTGGAATGTACAACCGCACCTGAACCGTGTCGTCAGTTGTAGGAACAGCAATATTACAGTATTGAAATCAGCTGAGAAATCTAGTCAAGCAACTGCTGGGCAGCCTTGTGCATAAATGAACGTAAGCAGCTACTTTCCTTTTCCAAACAAAAGGGGAAAAATACTCATATGACACAATTTGAAGATATGGATAACAGGAATACAAAGATTGAGTCCTCTGAGTTTTGTGGTGAGAACTTGAATCTAGAAGAGTGAGACTGGGTTTACTCCCAAGCCACATGTCATCTTCCTGTTTGCAGAATGATGTATCCTCACTTCTGAATCACTGTGTAAAGTGTTGAAACGTGGGGCTAAAGATATTTGCAAAAAATACTCTTTCAGTCCTTTGTCTTCCAGCACTGTTTTTTTTTTTTTTTTTTGAAGATTGCTTCCCATCCCCCATGTTTGCCTTGCTAAAGTCACAGTAAGGCAATCTCATGAGGAACACCTCTCATTTAGACTGACTCATCCTAAAAATTGTAACAATGGCAACGAAGCGCAAATCTTCTGTGATGAAGGGTGAGAAGGTGCCTTGCCAGGATCTGCGGAAATACCTGTATGGTATAGATGTGTACAGGCAGGCAAGCATGCTGCGCAAGGGCCGTGAGGTCCACAAGATCTACGTGGACGTGCACAAGGGTCTCAGTTTCCTAGATGACCGCTTCTCCCTCACTGAGTTTGGTCGAATGGTGTTAGAGAATGGAAGCGTGCGGGCAGGACGTGCTAGGAACGTGCGCCAGATTGTGGTAGCCAGAGAAACACTATATTGTAGTGGTACAGGAGGATGCCAGCGAGGATGTGGTGGACAAGGCCAGTGTCTTTCTGGTGAGTTTTTTGTTTTGTTTTTGTGAGCTTGTCGTTAATATTTCCTTGCTTGGATAGCTAGGCTTTGTATTAGATCCATTTTGGGCAAAGGCTGCCAAGATTATTTGATTTCATGGATTTTGAATTAAAAATCAGTTATTGTATTGCTGATAATATACTTTAAATGCAACTATTGTTGTATGTCATTTTTTAAAACATCTTTTACGAGTTTTTGACCCGGTATATGTTTGCAGACTGCGAAAAGGCAAAAGTAAGAGGCCATAAGTGTAGCTTTCGTGTGAAGCTTACCATGCGACTTGGCTTCGTTGACCATTGGTTTGTAGAGGTTCTTGGCAGTCACAACTCCTTTAAAGATGAGGCTAACTCACCAGCAACCTCCACCATATCCGATGGCAAGCAGACAGAGGCTGCAGATTATAGTGCCAATGCATTAGACAATGCCAGTGCAAGTCCAAGTTCTGAAACATCAGATGACCTTCTGCTGCAGCGGGACTCTCCAGTGTCTGAAGTGGCCTCCCTTCTGAGACAAAATGGTGCAAGTGCAGCAGCAGCAGCAGCTGCTGCCCTTTGTGAACAGTTTCGGAGCTCCCCTCCTATCCTCTACCTCAGCCCTGCATCACATCTCAATATTCCAGTCTTCCCAGAGCCCTTCTCCATCAGTGCCCAACACCACCGTAGACACCAGCATCACCAAGCTGTGGCAGCTGCTGCTGTTCTTGGTACATCACAGCCACAGGTGTCTTCTCTTGACTTGCGTATCAAGCCTGATCCGGAATCTGCTGCCACAACAACAGCTTCTGTGCATATCAAGCCTGATCCAGAATCTGCTGCCACAACAACAGCTTCTGATATTGACAATGATAGCCCAATGGAACTCACTACAAAGGGCTCTTCAGCTAGCACCCCAACAAAGAACGGACATGCTGTGTTGAGTCATAAAGAAGGTTCTTCATGGTCAGAGAGAAATGAGTTGCTGAAGTCATATATGTCTAGTGATCCTGCACAGTCTAATGGCGGTGGAGGTACAAGTGGTGGTGAGAGTTACACCACACGGAAATATTGCCAACTAGGTTCACCAAATAGTTCTTCAAAGAAATACTGGACATATCAGTTCTCAGCTCCAGAACTTACTCCAACGCCAAGTCCCATGGGCAGTGAGGATGTTGAGGACCGTACTATTATTGATGATACAGAAGATGAAACAGAGGGATGCCTTGTCATAGACGATGATGCAGAGGTGACAGAACATGGGGATGTCGACGATGAATATGAGAAGGTACCTTTTTCTGGTGGTGTTGGAAAACTATTGGAATGGATTATCCCATCCTTTTGCCTGGTTCCCTCCCATGGTGCCTGCATTGGTAACACAGCATGTGCATGCTCTGTTTGCGTTGCATTTGCATTGTTTGTTGTCTTGAGCCCGCCCATTCAAGCATGCTTTGAATGTTGGTTGTCCAGTGTTGGCGGACACAATTCTGGAGTTCATAAGTTTGTTCAGTCAGTTATACTTTTTCATATTTTTCTTTTTTGTTGCTTTATATTTGCTTTCTTTACAAATTCTAACTTGCTGGGATCTCCAATGGGTTTTTTCCCCCACTTTTCTCTATCATTTGGAAAAAAAAACTATTTTGAAGTTAATTTACTTGAGATGGAAATTTCCTTTAAAGAAGACTACCATCAAAAAATGTATTTGCATACCCCTAGCAATTATATAACCTGGTTCCCTTGGTGAGGGGCGTATTATTACTTTGTGCTTTTTTGGTTATGGGATGTAAACTGCTGTAGGTCAGGACATGTGGTTAGTTTTTTGCACCTGTCTTCAATAGCATATTTCAACAAAATAAAATTATAAACAGATTATCAATGTAGGGACTTTAAAGCATCTGTTATGTTTCATATTCGGTTTGGTGGTGATGAAGGAGGGTGTGTGTTCCTACCTTTGGTATCCCCTGTCTTCACCAGTTTTAATGAAGTTGTACATAACCCCTTGATGGAACACATTTCCATTAAAACTTTACTAACGCATTGGGCTTTGGCCATCATCACAGCTAGATATCTTTGTACCATATTTACTCTTGGGTTCAAACTAGTGTTTTTTCCTTTGATGGTCAAACCAAAGACCACTATTTCTTAGAGAAAAAGAGAGGATAAACCCATTTCACTTTGGTTTGTGGTCAAGGTGATCTGATATATTTATGCATGTGTTTGTGCATGTGAGCATGTATGCATGCTTGCTTATGCACATTATCCCCTCTGGAAAGTTCTGGCATTAGATCTGATCCACCATTCTAAACCACACTTGGCATCAGTGCCCATTATATATTTTCTGAAAAATGTCGAGCAAGATTAATATCTATCATTTATGCATATAGCCATAATATGATCCTTAAGGAGCTGTTCACCCACCCACCTTTCTCCATATTACCTTGAAGACAAGTAAAAGCTCAGTATAGAACCATTTCTGGTCTATTCTGATTGTTTCCATATAGATATCAGACATGAAAGACCCTTTAGGATCAGTATTGTTGGTTCAAAATATTTCCCAACATTCACTCCAGCTTAGGACTCTCACTACTTCTGCTTCTACCTGCCTATCTCTCTTTTTCTTTCTTTCTCTCTTTCTGGTGCTGTCCTGTACCCTGCCTCCTGACTGCTTCCACTCTGGGACTTGTTCATGCTAGTGATTGTTCGGAACTTTGTTGTGTTTGTCTGCCTTTTGTAGTTTGTTCCCTTAATAATACATCTAGCTAGAATCTTTTAAAAATGCTGAGTTCAGTTATAATTTTCTCCATCAAACCCAAGGTGCTTAAGACAAAGTTTTATCATCACATCAGACTTATCCTTTTCAATAGTCCAGTTCATAAATTTTACTTAAATATCTCTAGCATCTTATTAAGCTGCTTTGTTGCTTCCTCAGTACTGTTAGTACTAATTATCAGAATTCTTGGAGAATGGCAAGCAAAGAAAGAGCATAGACAGTTTTTTAAAATTTATTTTCAAGAAAGGAGAAGGGATGGGTGGAGGGGAAGGAGAAGAGAAGCATTTTTTACATCCAAGTAGTGAGATCACTGGCAATCATCAGGACAAGTAGTATTAAGTTATGAAAATTATGTATTTTAACTGACTGCATTTCCAGTCAAGAAGACTATATTTTGTAGATACTGATAATTTTTGTTAATTTATCCATTTTTTTAATAATCATCCATATATTTATTTGTAGCCTTCTTGTGGACAAAAGATTTTCCCCTTCTGTTTATGAATATTAGTAGTACTAGAATGCATGCACATGCAGCACATGAATAAAGATTTTTGTCTTGTCTTGATAAAAGCATTTTATGCTACTTGTGTGCTGTTTGAATGTCTGTGACCTGTGTTGTCATTGGTGGTTCAACATATTGACGAAAAGTTACACATAACATAAATATGGAAAATATTATTTATCTTCCAATCTGCTCTTCTTTATGTAAGAACAGTTTTAACCACTAGCTAAAACCACCAGTGCTGATACTGATATTTTATATAATCATCAACAGTTCTTAAAATGTATAGGTCTGCATTCATCAACTTTTAAAAAACATTTAATGGATTTTAAAAAAAATTATTTTTCATCATTCACTTTTGCAAAGACTCGTTTGATTTTATATGCATGCTATTGTGCTTAGTGAATAAAACTCCATGCACATATTTTTTATAGTATCATTAATCCCTGTTTTTGAAGTCTACATGAAAGTATTCTAGAACAAACACAAAACTTTTAAGAAAACTTATTACTGTAAATCATGTTTCTCATCACCTTTTCACTATCACACATAAAATAGATTCTTACTGTTATGTATCATAAAGATGTGCATAGCAGTCCCTTTGCACGTCTGCTTTTGGTAGGTGCTTACACTAATGGGATCCCATTTTATTTTCTGGAATCGAACAGCCAAGGTTTGGCTGAGACCGTAAAACCTGTGTCCTTCAACTGAATTGACCTAGGATGCTGGCATTAGGAATCAGTGGACCAGTCATGAGCAGAGGAATTCTTAAATGTTCAGGATTGTTCTAATATAGCCAGAAACTATTTTCCACCGCAGCTTTATTAGTATTTGAGGTATACCTCCTGTCATAGGCAGACATAAAGGGATGCTTGTATAAAGGGAGGTGAATGGCAGTGATGGGAAAGGCTTGAAGGTGGCAGGAAAAAGGATAGTTATGAAAAACGTATTGAATATACAGTCAGATATTTTTTCATGGCTATGTGAGCATGTTTGCTGTTTGTCATTTTTATAATATTTGTGTACTTTGGTAGCAGTTATATCAGAAGGTAGTGTTAGCTGTGGAATGGTAGAGGTAGTCTTGCGCTGTGGTGTCCAGGTATTTTTGTGTGAGATGCAGTCAGTGGCTGAGATAGGGTTTTATTCTTTGCATGATGATTTTCTCTTGGGCAGTCCAGTATTTGTTAATTAAACACTATATGTCTTGATTGATCAAAGACTTAAAATCCTCCAGTTTTCATGTTCATGTAATAATCCACAGTTGAGAGTGTTTTATGTATGGAGCACAGTTTAGTGACAACACAAAAATTTTATTCTGCACAATGTGCTACATTTTTTCTTTTAATCCGATATATAGTTCGCATCAGTTGTAATTATTTGGGAACAGCTAGCCCAGGACCCTGTTGTAAAACATTAATGAGGTATCAAAAATGAAGGGCTTGCAGTAATATCGCCCACTACATAATTGTTGTGTGCAATTTGCTAGCAAGCGAGCAGCAGTCATAATTATGTAGGAGTACCTTTGAATCTGGTCATGGGCCTGGTGCCCACACATTTGACTAAGTGGACGTATGGCCACTCAGTGGTTGCAGGGAGGTAGAAAATTGGGTTGCCTGAAATTGTTTGCATGGTTTGTGCATGGCATTAGTTGCTCTGAACACTTATACATCTTGGCTTCACTGTTTTGTCATTGCATGAATACTGGTGGCTTACCAGTGGACCTGCAGATCTCATTCTCCAGTAGGATGCATAACCTGTTGTTGAAACTGCTTACTTCACCGCAGTGTCATTGGGTGCTCATCTGTAATTTCCAAGACTGTAATGGCACGCAGGGAAAGGAGTTGATTTAATGTGAATGTTTCTGGACTGAGCTTATGCATGTGTGCATAGGAGTGTGAATATCTGCACATGCATTCATGCTTACAGAAACCTATCCATCCTCTCTCTCACTGTCTCTCTCCCATTTCACTCTGTGTGGAGTGAACAAGAAAGCAGGCCGCATATGGTCAGTGTGATAAGGATGTAAGGAAATGCTGAGCTCTTCAGAGAAATCCGGCTGGCCTTAGAGATTGTTTTTATCAACATCACATGGCATCAGCTGTCTTTGCAGGTTTGCTACACCCATTGTGACACCCCCATGAATGGTGATTATCCTGTGACCTGGCACTGTTTGGTCAGAGTGATTTAAGGGCTGTCATTAGGCAAGAAAGAATACAAAAGCACCCATGCTGAGTTCTTTAATAACAGCACGGATTTCTTGCTGTGGATGGATCCTTTGGGTGGATAGGAGGAGGGAAGAGAAGGGTAGGAGAGGCAATTACAAGGAGGAAACAGTTGTGACAAAAGTCGCAGCCGTCTGAAATTTTTTTTAATGTAGCAGTAGTGTTTTCATGCAAGTTTTGTGGAATTTTTCTTCATTTTAGTGCATAAGGATAATAACCGAGAACCAAAAATGCTTACTTTTTTTATTTGTATACCTCTTAAAAAGTACCTTAAATGTAGCCATCATCGTATGGTATGTCATCATTGTCATGTTTATCGAGAAAATAACACTTTCATATTGCATATTTGTGTGTGTTCTTGTCACCTTTCCCTTTCCCCCACTGGTAATTGGTTCCACTCCTTACTTGCATGCAAATGACGAATCTCCAAGGAATGGTATTTGAAGAATAATTATTATTGAATATATGCATGTCTTTTCCACAGTACATTGCTCTAAGGAAGGTGGCAGCTCTTAAAGATATGCAAGAGGTGTGTCAAAAGAGCGCATACACTATGTCTATGCATGTGCTCGTGTCTGTATCATGTCCATTAGAAGCATGTAACCATGGAGTGTGGCGTTCTGGTAGTGCCGTTAGAAAACTTAACTGCAAGATGGAGAGAGCTTTCCTAGTGTCAGACTGACTGCATGCTGGGGGGTAGTCAGTCAAAAGCATGCTGAGCAAATGTTGACTTATGATCGTCATGAAGAGAATGTCATGCTGTCAGAATAGTGTACCAGGCAATTTTTAAAACCCAGTTTAAAATAATCCAGCATGAATCTCTAAATGTTTTAAAATTGAAACCCAGGTAAAGAAATGTTTGTTTCTGTGTCATAACCTTGAGTATGTTCTGACGTTCACTGCCATTCATCAATCTATTGAAGTTGGAAAACTTTTCAGCATCAGTTGTCATGCAGCCTTTATGTATCGCATCCATTTTATTGACTGGCAAGCATGTTAACAAAACTACTTTTTGGAGATAACAGACCAAAATTAACCTGAAATTTATCTTGAAATAGTGCATGTACAGCTGGGTATTATACAGCCTTGCCTTCGTGTTTGTGCTTTGGCATTTGAGTTGTCATTTTCCTGCATTTGTGGCAGATTGTTTTTAAATTTACAGCATCTGCCAGCATATAATCAACAGTCACATCCAACCACTTACAACTTAAAAAGTTGGTAGGTCAAAGAAGGGGGGGAATGAAAGCAGACGTGTTTTGATGGCTGAATTTTCTCTATCTGTCCAGGACCTCATGGTGCGTGTTCAGCAGCTCGAGGCACACGTGACACAGCTGCGGAATATCGTACTCAAGTCGGACAAAGAGAAGGCAGCCCGCAGGGATAAACAACGACAGTTCGATTTCAATAAGTCAGTTGGTGTTTTTTTTTGTTTTGTTTTTTTTTTTAATTCTTTTTGAAAGACTTCATGCATGAGTTCACATGTATGCATGTGTATATGTATATGCAAGTATATACATGTATACATCTGATTGTTATCTGTTAGGGTGCGAGTCTCTAAAATATGGCCCAGAGCTTTTGATTAATTCAGACAAAATATAAATTACAACCAAACACATTATAATTATTCAAAAGCCACACCCATCCAGCTTTGGAAGTCTGAACAAGATTTGGATCCAAGCCCATTTACTATGTTTTTGGAGACCTGTGTATTAGAGTGTAGATGAAAACTTTTAAGCTGAATTGTTTTAAATAAAGGGATGATATTCAGATTTTTTGCTTCCCTTTGAAATCACTTCCATAGTTGTTGGTATTATGATCTATATTTGTGTATTTTCCTTGTAGCCATAAGGCCTGTAATCCAAAACCAACAAATGATTTTTTGCTGTTCTTCAATTTATCAGAGCTTAGCAGCTTAGAAGTAAGGTTGGGGTAAGGAAGGAGGAATAAATGAAAATCTCCTTGTGCTCTCATATACAGGGCAAAGCAAATGACCAGTTTATAGTGAAGTATTATACAGGGATTTTGAGCATTGTTTTTATAACTTTTATAATTATTGTGCTTATAACCTTTTTCAAAACAAAACATCCTTATCCTGCTTAAGAGGTTAGTCAGAGAAGCCTTAGTTCAATTTTCCTATAATGTGGTGAAATAGGTACAACACCAGACATGTGGCACTCAAGGTGGCCTATCTTGGCTGGGATTACCAGGGATTTGTTGTGCAGGAAGACACTGAGCGCACTATTGAGGCCGTCATCTTTGACGCCTTGCTTAAAACACGTCTCGTAGAGTCAAGGTAGGTCAAGAAAGTCCTCCTTGGTCTTATATGTGCACAGATGTTCACACGCTAGCATGTGTGTTGATGGGCAGATATAAAGACAAGTGGAAGTTTTTTTTTTAAAAAACATAATCTAGCAATTTTTTGGTAAAAACATTACAGATGGCCTCATAACAAACATTATGTAATGTTCTGTTCTGAACGATTATTTGGATGAAATGAATTGCCTCATTAAAGAAACTTGAATCTTTTGGGGTTACAGGCTCCTTTGATTGTTTTTCTCGTAGTTCAGTCTGGTTTTACAGAGTTCACATTATTGCACTAAAATGAGAATGTAATTTGAAAGTCATAAAAAGAAAAGGATTTTTTTAATTTGAAAATTAAATTATAATTTCTGTCATTACAACAGAGAAAAGGCTAACTACCACAGGTGTGGTCGAACAGACAAAGGTGTGAGTGCTTTTGGCCAGGTGAGCTTTTGTGCTTCCTTCTCTTCTCAGAAAACTTTCTTCCTTTTGGCAAACACTTTAGGAGATGGAGGAATTGTCAGTTTGATGATTGACCGTGGATAGTTGGGGAATGAGTGTGTGTCCATGTATGCATACTTAATGCTTGTGGAGATGATTTTCCCAGGAGATTTTCCTTATATAAACATCAAAATAATGCATTTTACATATTGATATATCCATCCCACACTTGTAATCAACCTATTCTTTCTTTATTTTACCCCCACTCCCAAAAAAGAAACTTTGTTCTAATGGAGTAGCCAATTGTTTATGAATTTACAAAGCCGTAACTATTATTAAATCTCATAAAATATAATGAAAAACAAAATTGGATTCTTCAAATCCCCTGTCAGTAAATGAATTTTGTTGTCCTGAACAGGTCATCTCTTTAGACATGCGGACCAATTTGTTGAAGGGTCCAGGAGTCAGAGTCAGAGAAGGTGGCACAGCACATCTTCGTCAAGGTTGGGAAGTTGATCTGTTGTTTTATCTGTTTCATGTTAATTTGGGGGATTTTTTTTTGTAAATAAAAGATATTTGTTTTTATTTTATATTTTGTTTTGGTCAGGGTTACTTGAAGGCATGAACTCTTTACAGTTTACTCAAACATGTATATAGCCATAAAAGCTATGCCTGCTCAGTGGATGCTCAAGAAACTCTGTACTGTAAGGAGTTAAGCAGACATTATGCTGCAGAAAAGGCCATATTCACAGATTCACATATTTTGGATCTTCAAGATGATTGTTAGTTGCTGTTCACAGGTCATGTTTTACAGAGCATCCTTTTGATCTGGAGCATACCAGTCTTTGTGCCAAAATATTTTCACATCCTCTTTCCAACTTGCTGCTTGTGCTGTCTTGGCGTGGTACACTACCCAGACATGACATCATGGGATGTTGGAGGGGGTAGTGAGGATTATGTTAGGGCATGCATCCCTGACTAGCAAACAAAACCCACCCACCTGCCCACAAACACACCCTGGTAGCAAGAGGCAGCAGTGACAGGCAGAGTCCCTCCCTGCCCGACACCAGGGTAAAAAAGGAAGAAAGTGGGGGGAAAGCAGAGGTTTAGGTATTGGTCTTCTTCGACATGATGGCGGGTCGGTCAAGGCAGTGTTTAAATACCTGAGGTGTCTGTTGTGGTCTTAGCTGTGGACACTGTTTGCTCGGGACTCTGTGTTGTACAACACACAGACAGGAGAGGACGCTAGGGGTAGGCTGTGTTCCATGTGGACGTTGAAACAAGAGCAAACAGAGAACAGCAGTGTCCTGAGAATTCTTGCTTCCTCTCCCCACCACCCTCTAGCTTCTGTCTCCCTGTTCTCTCATTCTCCCATTGCAGTTTTCTTGTGGCCTTGCATACTTTGAACACTGATCGTGCATACTCATTGCTGCATTTTCTTATACATTTAACAGTTTCTAAATGCTGATTTTCCACATGAAGAAAATATTTGTTCAACAGCAAGATGTCATTACTGGTCAGGGAGACAGACTTTGACCTGAGCTTAGTCTGTCAAAAACTTAAAAGTGATTCATTATGTTATCTCGATATATTTTTGAATAAACAACTGCTTTTTCAGGTCACATTTTTTTCAGATTTATTTTAGTCTTTATAAGACTCTTGTCATAGATGCTCATAAGGGTTCAGAACCCTGCTGTGGAAAGTGTGTGAATGAAAATGTCAAACAAACACACACACATATAATACATTGTGAATATTAAATAATGATTGAATTGTGAAAATGGGGGTACTCTTTTTATATTTCACAAATCCAACAACCATCTGCTGCAGTTCTTATTTTACTGCAAAATTACAAGAGTAACTGTTGTTGACACATAGAAAGATGTACCAAATGAAGCCTACTAGAGTATAATGTCCATCTCTAAGGATTTAAAAATAAAACTGCATTGCAGACAAGCCACACCGATTGCATTGAAGGAAAAAACTGCACTTTTTTCCAAAAATGAAAACAGCTTTAAAGGTGGCATTATTTAACGAAGCAAGTGTGCTGCTGGCATCTTTCTCGCCACACTTTATTATTGTTATTGCAACCTGTCTTTACTGTAAATATTAATATACTTTCTTTTGTCATCATTTGCCTCTGATAGGGGAAAAAACAACCGAGATCCGCTATGTCCACATTCTCAACAAAGTTTTGCCCCCAGAGGTGCGCATCTTGGCATGGGCACCAGTTGAAGAATCTTTTAGTGCCAGGTAAACTAACATTCAAAAACAAATTAAATCATCTGTTTTGGTCATTCATCTTCTTTCCCTTTAAGTCTCTATTTTGTCTCAATTTTTCTTCTTTTTTTATATTTTTTAACAGTGTGTTTTCCTGGACAACAGTTGATATGATTCACTTAATAATATTGTTTATCAGAGTTAATATGCTTCTTTGATGGGATTTGAAAATATGGCATTTGTATGAAAAAATGTATTATAATTGTAAACTGTGCAGACCTTTTCTCTTGCATGCATGCATGGTTACATGCACTAAATGCAGACATAATACATAAAAATATGTTTACAGATTAACTTGGGTGTGTCCAAAAGTTTTAATGATGCAGGAATATTTTTCTGATATTTATATTTTTATTGTTTTCCAGATTTAGCTGTAAAAAGAGAACATACAAGTACTATTTTCCTAAGGGTAACCTTGACCTTCAGGTACTGTGTTCTTAACATGACCAAAAAAACTAAACACACCTTTTTTATAGACATGTATCACATTCTCTTTGCCGGCTTTATTTTATAGCATAGCTTTTAGTAATCTTTAGGGTACAAAACTTGATTTTTATAGCTGTCTTTATACTCGGGTAAAGTGACTTTTAAAGAGAAATTCACATTCTGAACATTGCAGAAATATCAGGGAGAAAGGTGCAAACCAATTTTCATTATTGGTGTTTTATCAACATTTGTAAGTAATTGCTAAACATTTCATCCATACATGAATCTGTTTTTCAGCATGGTCCTATTGCTTAAATGTACTGTGCAACTTTTCCCTATTCCTTTTAGCTCATGAGCGAGGCAGCCAGCAAACTTATCGGTGAACATGATTTCCGCAATTTGTGTAAGATGGATGTTGGGAATGGAGTGACAAATTTCAAGCGCAGAGTGCTTCAAGCTGAAGTGAATGTGCTTGATGAAGTGTAAGTTTGAGGAATTTGTTCTTTCTTGCTTTGTTTTGTCTCATACCAGTCTTAAAAAGGCTGCAACAACAGCCTGCAGAAAACAAAATGTCAAATAAGTTGTGCTTAAAGTGAATAGTGCAATCTCCCTCAATGCATACAGATTAAAATAATGTATATATAGTGCAACAGCATTTCTGTTTGAATGATGTACAAAGATATATTTTTAGGAATATTTAGCCTGTGTGTGTATAGAATTGTTGCAAGTGACAATTGAGGCATGTTTGGAATTTTGTATGAATTTTTAGTCTCACATCCTAAACAAATTTTAATGTGTTCCTGTTCTTCAACACATTTTGGTTATGCTAATTTTTCAAACATTTACATGCACTCCATGATCAGAGAAAATGACCCGAGTGCACAGAAGAAGGGAACATAGTTGTAAGGGAGACAACTGCTGTGCAAACACCCAACAGAGATAATGTGAGAGCAGAGGGTTTTGTCTTGATGTTTTAGTCAGTTATATTTGCAGTGTAAACCACTTCCAGTTGTAAGAACATTTCAGGACGCCATTTTTTTCTTTCCCTCATTTTGTTCTCTTTTTTCAGCTATGTATATGTGCCATGTTTCTGCCTTTTCGTTATTTCAGTGAGAACGGGTACCGCATGTGTGAGCTGGTGGTAGTTGGACAGGCTTTTCTGTGGCATCAGATCCGCTGCATTGTAGCTATCTTGTTCCTGATTGCACAGGGCAAGGAAGAACTTGAGGTAAGTGTATTGGCAGAGTCTGTTAGCGAAAGCATTTGAAAACTTAAACCGGCTTCAAAGTAATGATGGATAATAAGCAGCGAATAACCAGGAGCTTGAAACATGTACTAAATAAGAATTATTTCATTGGTGGAGCCTTGGCAAAAAGATCTGCAGATAAATAGGTAAGGGACACGATCAAAAGAGAGTATAAAGATGAGATATAGGTGCGTTACTGTGCTGGCGACCTTTGTCATGTCTGGCAGGGGATCAAGTCTATGGTGTCTGTTAATCACAAGACGGATTGTACTAGGAAATCAGTCAAACTCTATGGCGTAAGCAATCAGGACTTACCAAATGTTTTGAATAACTTCTGTGCATGTTCTGAGAACCATGATTTTTCCAATAAAGTTCGGAAACTCAGTCCCTTATCTCTGATAACGACGTAGTAATTTCTCAAGTCTATGTGACGGAATCGCTAAAGCAGGTCAAGGTCAACAAGTCACAGGGGCCTGATGGGATCTGTGGGTGTGTCTTGCACTGCTGTGCTGTTCAGTTGGGCGGAGTGTTTCAACATCTTCTTCAAGTCTCTCTCGACTCAGGGCACATTCCAAAACATAGACTGTTGTCATTTGGACATGCGCAGACACTTGAACTAGGTTATTCAAGTTGTTTTTACTTGGAGTGTTTGCTGAGATTTGTGTCTTTCGACTGGTTCAACTAACAGTTTGTAGTCAGCTTTGCCATGACTGCCCAACCTTACTGGTTTTTGTTTTGTTTGTTTGTTGGTTTGTTTTTGTTTTTTGGGTTTTTTTTTTGATACAGTGCTGTAGCATGCTTGTGTACAGCTTTTTTGTTTTGTTTTGTTTTGTTTTTAGGGTGGTTTTTTTCTGAGAGGGGGAGTTAGCAGTGTATTTCTCTATGTTGCTATGTCTCTGTATGCTTGTTGATATGTTTTGTCAGTGTTTAAAGATGTGCCATCGATTTTGAATTTGTATTTTGATTTTGTTTCCCCTTGTTCATTGAGTCTATGCTGCCGTAGAAAACTGTGCTATGTAAATCCACTTTATAAATATTACTGATTCTATAAAGTGATTATGAGCTGTTAACTTAGATTTTTTAGAAAGTGCTAATGGCATAAATCTATTTAAGGGTTTACTAGTTAGTTTAATCTAGATAGTATTACACATCTGTAAAATACCAGCCATATTATACATTATTTAGTTTTATATTATTAAAATGCTATCAGTAACTGTGTAATCTTATACAGTTGGTGACCAGCTTTTAATTTTGATCACATGTTGGATTTGGATGAGGTGTTAATACTTCATCGTTTCTTTTGCTCTTTCAGATCATTGACGACTTGCTTAATGTTGATAAGTGCCCACGAAAGCCCCAGTATACAATGGCTTCAGGTATGGGTATCATGAGTTTCTGCTCACACCATTTACTTCCACTGCAAGCAAAATATATGGAAAATTTGCATTTGTGTTTTTGTAGTAAAAATATATGGCACTCTATATCGGGTGGTGTGGGTATGGCTTTTGCTCTTGGTCACTTCATTAACTATAAATTGATGAAGAACCAGCTACTACCACATGAAGCAGTAGCTGTAATAAATACAGTACAATATGATACAACTTTATTAATCCATAAGGGCAATTAGAGGTTTTGCTCATAATTGCAGGTTTGTTGAATTAGCGACCACTTTTGGGAGCATGGAACATGTTGAGATTAGACTGTAATGATGATGATGGAGATGTAGAGTGGGCACTGACCATGTGGCCAGTAACGTGGCTTCATTTGTTGCTACTAGCCTCTCTCCTTAGATGTTGACTTAGCCCACCACTTTTCCAACTCCCAATGAAATGACAAGTGTTTAGTTGCTGGAATATTTGTAAAAGGTGAATTGCTGTTACAGAACTACCCCTGGTATTGTATGACTGTGACTTTGGTGAAGAGCTGGAGTGGGTATTTGAGGCAGACTGGCACGAGGATAACATTCGGCATCTGCAGCAGTTGTGGGCACAGCATGCTATCAAGTATGTTGTCACCACCTTTTCTGTGCAGATGATGATGATTTGTTATATCTTGAAACAACATAGAAGTAAAAACTGTTTTAGCCATTTTGCTTTTTTTTTGTCTCTGACTTCTCTTATCATTATTCCTAAAAGGGGGTTTTAGTAAAAAGTAGTATATAATCTAACCAGGAACAGGCACATGAAACATATCTGATGTTACCTAAATTTTTATAATCATATGAAGACCACTAAATGCAGCTTTTACGATCCCAGTGTATTCTTTGCAGGGCCACAATGTTAAAAAAGATGCTTGATGACCTCGACTTGGCCAAAGTGGAAACAGGTTAGTGCCCACATTCTTGTTTTTAGTATTTATTGCAGTTTAGGTAGGGTATGCGCTTAGGGCGGCGGCCCAGTGGCGCAACGGTTAGCGCTGTTAGCGCCTGTCACCAATACAGTGAAGGTTGGGTGCCCTGAGTTCATTTCTCGTCTCGGGCATGCTGTTCTTTCTCTGCACGTGGCATCTGTTTACAGGGCTGGCCGCCCTCCGCCAAGGACGGTCCCAAGCCCGGCTGAAAAAGGAGGAGGGTTGGGCGTGGGGCCAGCACCCCCACCCCGTAAAACAAATACTTGCTACCGAAACATCGACAACAGTTACTGTAGTCGATGGCCTATGCCCCAGAAGGGGTGAAAGGGCCTAAAAAAAAAAAAAAAAAAAAAAAAAAAAAAAATGCGCTTAGGGCAGGCGAATGATTCGGTGAAAATTTTTTCTATTTTGTGCGTAGAAATTTTTTTTTTTTTTTTTTCCATTTTGTGCTTGAGCAAGGGTTTTACCTTGGGAGCTGAATTCTTGAATCCTTAAAAAAGAATCTGCTATCTTGGGGTTTGTTTTTTTTTCTGACTGACTATTTGCATGAGTGTCCACACTGGTTATTTCCAGTCAGACAGGAAGGAAGTAAGAGATAAGTCAGAAAAGCTGCAGATACATTCTCTAATAGAGCAGAGTGTGATTCCCACTAAGGACAGTTGTAGCAGTGTTTGCTCGTTGTAAAAGAACACTGGGTGATGCTAATGACATCTTAAGGGAGAGAGACCTGAAAGTCTAGCCATCGCTGTCTGCTTTGTCAGAAATTCACATTCTTTGTTTCAGAATCTGATATTGCTCCTTGGAATGAACTCAGTGCTCCAGTGCTGCAGCAGTCAGATTGGGTTTTACCTGGAAACAAACCTCGTACCTACAAATCTCTTCTTTCTCGTCAGACTTGTGGTAAGAGTTATTTTTGAATTTAATAATACTTCATTAAAACTATCCAAATAAATGTCTGTTTTGTCCACACTTTGAGTCTTAATGAAAAATCAAAATCAGTTGAAAAGTATATTCTGAATTAGCTGTAAGGTTTAGTAGGAGCCGCCAGGGTCTCCATTTTTGTGGGTTTTTTTTTTTTCTTTCTTGCTTTTTCTTCATACACCCCATCCTCACCAAATTATCTGAGTACCAGTTGGTTGTTTTGAAAGATGCAGGGCATATCACGCTAGACCAATAAAGTACAAAGACAAAGCATTTTAAACTGGTGTCTTTCCCTCCTGCTGTTGCAGAGAGTCTAGAAGAAAGGATAGAGCACTATGCGAAACGTCGGAAAACATCTCATCCACAGTCTACCTCTGCTTCTGCTTCATGATTGCAGTTGTTCTACTTTCTCTCATTGTAAATTACATTTACTGCTGCCGCCATCAAAAGAACCCAAGAACTGCCTTGCACTTTATTTCCTGTGAAAGTGTTTCAGAAATGATAAGTTTCTGATCAGTTTTTTAATCAGGTCTTTGTTCTTGCATAAACTGCAAGGATTTTACCTGAGAACTATTATGTGAAGAGCTCTCAGCAGCACACTGGATGGATGCTTTAAAGTTTTATGTGTGCAAAGCATGAGATTGCTGTTAATGCATTTCCCTGGAGATCTTGGACCAGACAGGACAGGAGGACAAATGTTACGGACAAAGAAAACAAATGTTAATTTGTTTTGGAACCCATCTTGCCAAACAGATTTTCAAAGCCTCAGCAACTAGGCAATACAATTGCTTCCTTCCTCTTTGGCATAACTTCCAGGTAAAGCATCACAAAAAGCCTAAACATGACAAGCTGGAGGGCACTGGACAGTGGATTTGGGCTTTACTGTTAATGCAATATTCACCTGTTATTGTTCGGTATTGATGTGATTTCTTTGTCACTCCTAAGAACTGCATGAAATACATTCCAGAGGGCTCACTTTTTTTTTAAATTCTCACTTGTGAACCAGACCAAAGGGACTTAACTGTTCCTACGTTTATGGCTTTTTGTTTTCTTTCTTCTTTATATTCCTGCAAACATTTCCCGTGTGTTACTTCCACCCCACCTTCACAACACACAAGTGGAAACAGTCTATTTGCCAAGCCAATGCTGGTTTGGCATGACAGTCACTTCTGTACGTCCTATGACATTGGCAAGTACTTTTTTTATGTGCCGCTGCCAAAGGTTTTTGGTGATTTAACTTTTTGGTACTACAGGATGGCTCCAGTCACCACATTTTAGTAACCCATCTAACTAATGATTTCCACTTCAGCTTTTATATAAGAATCAAGAGAATTTAACTGTCCTGTGCAATTTAGTGATAATTTAGTGATAATTGATGGAAATCAGGGCATAAGGTGCTAGAAGTTCAACATCAGGATAAAATTAACTTCCATATTTTTCCTATGGTTCATAAAAATCATGTCTTTTTTTTTTGAGACCATATGGGCACTTCCTTCCCCAAGTTGCAGTCTTTGAAGAGACTAGTAGCACATCAGTGGTCACGTCAGGCTGTATATTTAAAATACTCAGGCATCTTTGTATATGGGAGCTGATCCCTGCCACAGTGGTAATAAATTGCTGTGTTTGTAATACTGGTCAATGTTGTTGCTAGCTTTTATGTTTTATTCTGGTGGTTTGATCTGTTACTTTATTTAGCACATTGAAAACTGGCTGCTCACTTTGTGTGCCAGGAAGTGGCATTTTTGTTGCCATGGAGACATTCTTTCCCCTTCCTCGATGACATCAGTATTTCCTGTTTTCACTTGTTATACACATGAGTACATGAATATTCAACTACGATGTGTGAAGCCAAGGTCACTGTATTAAAAAAAAAAAAGGAAAAGGAAAGGAATCTGTAAACTACTGTTAGATTAAATACTAATTAACCATGGCATAACTATATTATAGTGTCTCCTTAGTCATACCAAATGCCAAAAGAAGTACAAATTGCAGCCATACATGACAGATCTGCAGCTTTGTCAATTTATTTTATGTATTCTGCTTTCTGCTGTGCCATAAAGCTGGCAGTATTAATGCTGGAGTGTTGGTTTAGGGACTCCTACTTTGATCCTAGAGGGTCATGCCTTTTTTTCTCCCCCTCTCCCACTAAGACATGCTGCTGGGGAAATGTGTCTTTTAGTAGTGATTATCTTATTATCTTCAGTTAAGAAGACAAAGAAAAGTATCAAGCGATTCTTTTATCATAACTAGATTTTGCATTCACTTGAATTTTGCACATTAATGTATCTGTATACAAATATACATTCATGTACACACTAATACACATACAAATAGAGTATATTGTAATGGAATTTCAATTCATTGTTTCAGATTTCAATTTATTTTTTAAATATCTATGGTGGAGAAACTTGAAGATTTAGATAAAATTGGCAAAACCCAGAATGCACCAGTTTTAGAAGGGTTCTAAAAGCAACTAGAACTGTTCTGGTAGGAACAGCATTCTTGCACTTCTGTTGACTATTCTTGGGGGGAGGAGGAGGTTTGTGTTTTTTAAATGTTACTAAACACACCAGTTTTCTCTTCTGCAAACACCCTTTCCTTATGCTCTTGGTGTATGTGAGAGAATGTGACCTGACAAATTTATATGAAAAAAATTGATTATAGCTCATTACTTTTATTTTGTCACATTTAAAATGGAAATTTAAAATTAATTACTTTAAAATTAATAGAAAAACTTCTACAGAAACAATTCCTGCAAGCTGTTAGGTATTATTTTCCATCACTGCCGAACTATTTACTTCTGATTTCTATTAAGGGTTTTTCTGTTATGAAGTCGTTCTCAATCTGCAATTCTCACTTGGGCACATATTTATTCTTTATTTATTGTCTTCTATGGGTTATGTGACATGGTTTTCTTTTGAAAGGTTGTATTGGCTGCGTTTTGCTTGTAAATAATAATTCCAAGCATATTACATGAAAAATTATTCCTTTGCCAGTCAGATTTGTTAATTTGCTTCTCCATCAGCTGTTTCTAACCTGGTGACTTGGTCATCTCTACCCCTTCCTTGAGTTTCCTCCTGATGATAGTTCCCCTTCCTTCTCCCAAAAATATGTTCTTCTTTCTCCCAAGAATATGTTGATCCAAGATCTTGGGTTTAAAAAGTTGCCCACATAGAAACTGGTATACTGATATTGCATATAAAACCCTTGTGTATTGTTTGATGTATTCTGTATTATTGTTACTTTAAGTTATCATAAACACTGAAACAGTATTTTTGAATGGAGAAAAGGAAATTTAACCTATTTTTTATGTTGGGCATATACTCATGTACAGTTTTAGTGTTGAAAAAATGTCTGTGGTCTCTACATTCAGGATATGTTTGTAATGGTTTGATGCAGGTGTAACACATGCTTTCTGTGAATGTGCCCATTTACATGGTTAGCACATGTATGGTAGAAATATAATACATAAAGAATTGCATGATGAGCATCATGGAAACCTGGTGGTGTTTTAATTTGGTAAGTGATTATGGCATAGAACATGTTTAAGCACTGTTACATTTTACAGATAGAGACACTATTAACATCAGCAGGGTTCATGTCAGAATGTTGAAATCAGGTGTGGGGTGGAGAGACTTTGATTTTGTCATTTCTGAGAGAGAAAAAAAAACTTTTCCACTGTTAGTTGAAGGGAGTGCATCAGCCATCAGTAAACAGGCTTAATACATCTGCAAGGCCATTCTTTCACTCTGGATCTTGAAGGCAGCCTTTATTTGATCTGACCTGAGTGTAGCAGGCAGCTGTAGTGAAAGCTGGTTAGCACCAGTATGCACACCATCCAATGCCCTGTTTTTGTCCAGTAAGTGCATTGTACATAGCAAGCAGTTTACAGGCAGCCAGGTTACATCAGATGGTTGAGTCTTTTCTGCTTCATAGGTTCATGACAACCAGGCAGCTGGTCATAGTTGTCAGTCAAGAAACAACTTTTATCAGAAGCCAGTCTCAGAAGTATGGAGTTTGATAGTTTGTTATTTAAATCTCAAGGATTTTTGTCTTGTTTTAAAGGGTTTACATTGAAAATCAGAGTAGTAAGCTAATTTGCAGATGATTTAAGGATATCACCAAGAGAACTTTTAAAAACTTTTTAAAATTGTGATATTTTTTATATAGAATATTTTATTACAGCTGCTTTCTCATTATTTAGGATTGAGGCTTGACTTGTGATCATGAATGCTGTTGGTGGTATGGGATTTCTGCATCAATTTCCTTTTTTTTTTTTTTTTTTTTTTTTTTTTTTTTTTTGTTAAGCTATGACAGATGTCTATTGGTCAGAAAATTTCACCAATACAGAATGTGAACGAAGCAGTAAATAGCTTACAGGAGCACAAATAAATTAAAATGGAACAGTGGTTGTAAGACTAACTCTTGCTTGAGAACATTTGATTATCCACTTCTACCCACATTAAAAATCTATTATAAGCTTTATCAAATATAGTTTGGTTTTTAAAATACATTCTGTTGACATTTATGTAGGGTGCTATTTGACATTTTTAAAAATATATTGGTGTCAGATAAAAGATAAGGTTCATCGTGGTAGTAGTAGCAAAAAAAGAAAAGAAAATGCCCTGGTCATATACTCAAGCATTATTTTCAAATGTCAGCAAGGACCGAGGGTTCAACACTGCTTGTAAAACATAGATATATTTTTGAAGAGGTTGGTAGGTTGGTTTATTAGGAAAGTGGTTTCACTAGAAGGTGGGGGGAGAGAAACCAGAGTACTCAGAGAAAGCCTTCAACCTCCAAGCCCTGTGGACAGGTGTCACAGAGTGTCCGAGATGAGATCTAAACCCTGGTCTGCTCACGGCAGTAGTGACTAGTGAGTGTTTTAACCACTAGACTACCGGGCGCCCTTTTGAGAAGAGCTTGCCGTAAAGAGTGCCTATCAGTGACCTTTTTGCATGTTTAGCTGGTGAAAAATTCATTCCCTTGTTTTGGGCTACATGCTGATCCATTTGTTTTTTCAGTCAGATTTTATTCTACGATCTTGATTAATCTCAACTAGTATACTGGTAAAGTTTTTTTTTTAATCATCATCCTTCACTGTATTTAGATGGATATGCATGTCAAAATGCATTTGTTAGGTAACTTTTTTTATCTTCGATTTCCTGTACGCTTCGTAAAAGTGTGAGTCAGTATATGGTGCATCTAAGTGATAGGAGGAGAGGTCACATAAATTGCTGCCAGTAGTGTAGGCTGTCAATGCCAGCGGCTATCAAGTTTATTGCGACAGTGTTAACAAAGAATCCCATTTTCACTTGATACGGAGGTAGTGCAAACCATGCATCAGCAATTCTTGCTACAAAGATTGGAGTTAGGAAAGGTTCTGGCAAGAGCATGATTACAAGACTACATTGTCTGTTTCATACTTTCAACAAGCAGCTTTAATAAACAACTCATTTTAGCAATTTGTTCTTATTTGATGTATACCAGAAAGCAGGAGGGAGAGTGTGCAGGTAGGCATGCATACTAGCACAGATATTTGCACATCATAAGGAAAGTTGGCATATGATATATTGATGCAGAGATAGTGTTTGTTGACTCACAGCATGTCACTTTTGCCATTGTTCCTGAACAGTAGCCTGTTTGCGGTAAAGCGTTTTCAGAGGTGGCAGTGAAGAATTTCAGTATCTTGTTTTTGCAGTATTTTTCATGTGTATTTTTAGAATGATGGGTGGGAGCAGAGAGGCTTGTTCAGAAATATTGTCCACTGGGTAATGGTAACAGCACATTTATTCTAATGTAAACTTAAAGGAAATGTGGAAATTTTTTTTAAATGTTGATGAATGTAGTAATCTAATATTTAAACTGATGACATTATTATTCTAATTTGTTACTGCTGCTGCTGTTAAAAAGTATTACTTTCCCCTTGAATAAGGTACTCAAAGGTGATACATTTTTCTGTGAAGAGTGCTGTATTCTCTGTAACAGCTAACTGGGTTATTGGAGTCAGAAAACTTTGTGTTAGCTGCTTATGCTTTTTCCTTTTTTAAGAAAAACCTTGTAATTGTCATTTTCCTAAGATGTTTGTATTATTTATTAAGTAGACAGCTGGTAAGAATACTCACTTTATTGATTTGTTGCAGATGTTTTGTAAATGAGATGCAATCTCAGTGCTAGTCAATTATTACGTTTTTCTGATACATCTTGCAAAATATTTTGATGTTTACAACCTAGAAGTTGTAATTAGCTATAGTTTATCTTGTTGTTTGGTGGCTGGTCAACTGTGCATTTTACTGTCAGATTTGCATGGGTTTCCTCCTCAAATTCTCATAGCATTGTGAAGTGTTGGTATTGATATAAATTAAGCCAGTAGTCAGTGGTTGTATGTGTGTATGCACATGAGAAAGAAAGGACACTTCGAAAACTGTGAAGAACATATTACTGTTATTTGTTGAAATTAATTTTATTGGAGGAATAGGTGGAACTCATCTCAAACTGCTCAAGTGCTGGTTTTTAAGCAATATTAATCAATATGCTTGCCAGAACTTAGATGCCTCGCATATGTGTGGTAGGGAAGGAGGGGTAAAGAAAATCTGTTTCTGACTTTAGCATGTTACAATTAGACATGGCTTTTAACAGAACTTTTTTTTTTTATTTCCCACACCCTGTTTCCAATTTGCTTACACATTTGCAGTTCCCTCTGTCTTCACCATTCTTGTCCTTCCTGCTGCTCCACAGTTGGATATATCTTTATATCTAGTCAGACAAATGTAGGTGAATGCTGTTACGTCTTCCATGTTATTCCACTTAACGGTGCTTGTGGTTTTATGATACTACAGTCATTTTTAATCCGGACAACGATTTCACTTGAATTCTTCCATGCATGTTCTTCCCCTATCCCCTACTCCCATTACTGACTGTAGAGATTGTTGCAGCCTACAAGAGTAAGTCTATAAAATATCAAAATGAAAGTGAGGAGTGAACTTCCATATTGAAGTTTTGCAGATTTTAAGACACACACCTCTGTAAGTCCTCATTTTGACCCCGAAGTCTTGTTTCAGTCTTTCACCAGCAAAGACTCATTACCTTCCATTCATTTGTTGCTTACAAATAAGCTGAATTTGATGTCAGTAGACTTCCAGTAGTTTGGAGGACAGATTTTTATAATAAAAGAATTGTTGTGATGTTGAGGGTGGAAATGGTGCTGAGCTCAAAGGCATTCCTGTCCTTTCTATTTTTTTTTTTTTTTTAATTCGTGTGATTTTTTTTAAAAAATATCAGTCACTGGCAATAAAGCTTGTGTCAGCAGTAAGATAGCTTGTGATCATCAGGGAAGCTGTCATATTTTGCCATTCCATGTCCAGTTGTTTTGGTGTCTGCGGAACCAGTGAAAGGGAGTGTACACTTTCATGACGACCGTGAAGTTAATTTTAATCTGTCAAAATGGTAACAGTAATGAATTTGAAACATAAAGGAAAACTGTCAAAATTCAGGATATATCAAGAATTTTAATTCACTAAAATCTTGATTCCTGTTTGGGTTGGTGCTGGCTTTGTCCTTTATGCAAATCTTTAACAGCATGTAATCATGCTAGTGTTTTAATAAGTATAGGCCAGATATTTCTGAAAGGCTGTTGGTTAGGGTTGCGATTAAATGAGGTCTTCATGAAATGTTTTGGTCATTCTGAAATTTAACTGGTTATCCTTTCACAAATCACAAAATCCTTTCACTGTTATCAAGTTTTGATTTTATTCACATATGTTAACAGCATTTTATGGCTAGTATTGCAAAGATAGAGAAAGGGAATTGTCAATAGCATTATCTTTAAATATGCTGTGTGCATGTTACTCTACCCCATTCTCTCATTTATAATAACACTTTTGAAGGGGTCTCACCAGAAACAAAATTATTATATCTAAAAGACTCTCCCAAAATCTAGTCATCTATCTTTTTTAGATGTCTCAAATTAGGAAGACAAGAGTGAATGTTTGCATAGGAAATAAATCCCTCATTTTCTAAAAACCTTCATTGAGAAGATGTAACATAGGGTAATCAACACACTGAAAACAGCACAAAATTCACAAAGCTTAGCTGGAAATGTGTGTAGTATTCCATTAACTATTGAGGAACAATAGTGGTGACATTGATGATGACAATGATTATGCTGCTGATAATTCTGCAGGCAGTATGAAGTGGGTTTTTTCCACAATGAACTTGAAATTCATGCTGTTAGTCAACAAAATGTTCAGATTTACCCTGTGGATAAAAATACATTCAAAGGCACTTTGTGACCAATTAATGATTAGAACAGAGCAATATATAGCCCAGTGCCACTTCCTGTCGACAGTTTTTGAGCTGGCATTCAGATGTATATTTGAAACTCATTCTTAAAATTGGAGATTTGGATTTTGTTTTTGTTTTTTGTTTTTTTGGTTTTTTTTTTTAATTTCCTACAGTGCTGAGAAGTTTTAGCCCTTAAGAATCTGTATATATAAAGTTTTCACTACTCACTATTGAACGTCAAAGTTATTCTGCGGGTAAAGGGTGAAAGATTGCTTTTTGGGTTTCATTTGTTGGTGTAATTTTATCTTGTCGTTCCAGTTGCAAATTTTTACAACTTTTATGTGCATGAGAATTTTTTTGAGTTTTTTTTTTAAAGTTTCATTCAGTTTTAATAAATTTATTTCTGTCTCTGCTGTGCAACTGCATGGTACGTGTGTGAATGAGTATTGTTTGTAATGTTGCATGGAATGGTAATATCACCAGTATGCCACAAGTATTTCTGTATTAAAATTTTTTATTCAGGTCTGGATCTTTGTAAAATTTAATGTTTGCATAAAGTAAATAAATAAGTTGCAAACCTTTAAGGTCTTGTTTGCATTCTTAAGGTGCAGTATGTGATGCATAGTGGTAATTATCAATGGATGTTGTGTTTAGCATTCTTTATAAACATAAGGTGATGAACCTTAGAATAATCTGCTAGTTTCCGAATCCTACATGGTTTTTAGACCCACCCATTGTGCTAAACCTAGAAAAAATCTTATATTTCTGATTCAAGTCCTCTGACCTGCACGTCACATTCTTTTTATTTTTAAAAAAAATGCTTCACTTGTTCCTGGAAGAGAGCGTTGCCAACGGAAAATATTCCTTACTTCACTTTTAAAAAAATTCTGCCTACGAATTGAGCAATCGATCTGTGTGGCATGAAGTATCTCTGAACTTACATGCCGTCTGGCTCCATGATCTGTATCGGTGAAAAGTGGGCGGGGAGGAGAAAACGGATACAGAAGCTGACAAGACCACCCGGACCTTGCGCCACTGACTTTGGCTTACTGACAGTACTGAGTTGCGTAACCTTGACGCTAAACATAATATGAACTTTTAAGAAGTTACATTTTTTGTATTAAAAGCTGATTCGGTACCCTGCAAGATACCGCTTCTCCGAGCCTCAGGACCTAGTGCTCTCGTAAAGGCGAAGGTGCAAAAGGTGTCATGACTGGTTGCATGTCCCCAGTCCCACAATGAATCAACAGCTTTTTTCTTCTTTTTTTTTCTTTCATCTGTGAGTTATCACAAGAACATTAAAATCCTTTTTAAAAAAAGTTCGAATAAAATATTAATAATCTTTTATTAACGCGACGTTTTAAACATTGCAAGCGACTGAACAGTCGCTAGGAAACTCGCTTTGTTGTCGGAAGATGGCGCGCACTTTGTCATGTGTTAGCTTGATGTTCTAATTGCATGCATCCGTGCAGATAAGAGCAGATTTTAGAATCTAGACTTACCAGAATAAGTTTTTTATCATAACATTGTAGTTGGTCTTTGCTTTCTAAAATTGGTTAGTGTTAAGTGGAAACAGTAATTAAGGTGAGTACCGGCAGATATAGCCCTGGACGCAGCTTGTATAGTAACTGCATGTACTTTTGCATAGTTTTATTCGTATTTTTGGGGTGATGTTTAACGCAAAATAATCAAGTACTATCATAATTTCCATTGCTAATTAAAAACGCTCATAATATTTTTAAATTATGTACCTGTAAATGTCTTCGTTGGTTGCTGTCTATATATATATATAATTTTATATTTAAATTTCTACAAAATTCAAGTCGTGATGCTGTCAAATCAGCGAAGATTTATTTGGGAATGTAATTAGCACTAAGATTCTCTTAACCATTATGTAACGGAACTTCTTTGAAATAAATATATTAAGTGGAAATCATACTGGGAAATATTGAACACCAGCATATATATAAATGCTTGTGCATGTTTGGTACTTGTATACTTCCAATAATGTATTTTACATCAGTCTATATTCAAACTACTGATAAAGAGAGTCTGTTGTTTAAATCAGAAACTTTGGGATCACCTTTCACCCTCAGATTGGTTTGAAGCATCCACTTAAGTATATATGGTTTTTGATGTCTCAGAGGATTGTATTATGTACAGATGAGTGAATGAAGATTGCTTCTTGCCTTATATCCATTTAGCTCATTCTTTCTGTGTGTGTATGTGTGTGCGCAAGAGAACAGCATCACACCACCATAAATTAATTCTTACTTTCACAGAGAATACCTGTCATTGTCCAGGAAACTTTGGATACAGTTTACCATGAGTGATCTTTCCAGTTTACAAGAGTCATATTTAGCTGGCCTTCGTACAGGCCAGGTGAGTTACATATGCTTCGTATCATTATACCTGAAGCTACATTTTGTGAATTATATCATGTGTACTTCAGTGAACCTAATGCTACCTACCTTTACCCCAACAGTTCCTATCAATCTCTCAGTTTTTATTGCATTTTTTATTGAAACTTAGTTCTTTCTATCATTCGTAGTTTCTTTGTGCAAATTTCGATTATTGGTTATTACTTTAAACAACACTAGAAACAGTTTGGATGTTTCTGTTTTCACTCACCCTATACATTTTCTTTATTCCAGAGAAAAGGTGTAATGGATAACAGCATTCGTCCAGGCCTTGGTTCCAGACAAAGCCAGAAAGGTAAGGAGTACTGGGCTGATGACAGCAAAGACAAATTGCGACCATCAAGTTTTCCACTGACCACCAAAACCATGGTACTCTCTCTCATCTTTTGGTGTGTTCTGATATACTTGCTCTATCAAAGCTTTGGCTATGCATTTATGGCTCTTCGCATCATGACAGATGAGGAAGATCTAAGTGAGGTAAGTTTTGATTCTTTCTATATTCTTGATTAATAATAACAATAATCACATTCATATAATACAACATAATTATAATATCTGTTATTTAAATAATATATAATTAGATTATATATACCACATTAATGGATCGTCAATAGTGATGACATTGGGTAGTTGTATGTAGGGATAATTGAGATCCAGACATTGCATACCTTAAGTTATGTAATTTGTGTTTCCTGTTTGATTTGAAAATATATATATATACACATAAAATCTCTTTATGCGCACAGACACACATATATATATATCATTGGGGACACAGATAACCAAATGGTTAGATCCAGGGTTGGCGCAAGGCAGAGATGTACATCCTGGGTGAAAGACAAATACTGCACCTCACATCTCTCCTTCAAAAAAAGTGAACCATTTATCATCAAAAATATTTAACTTCAAATGACTCTACTTCGATATTTTTTTCTTAAGAGCTTTAATGCTCTTATTAAATGAGAATGCAGTCATGACATTAGCCAAGTGCCCACTGGTTCAAAGTTCATAAGTGAAGATAGTATTGAGCATAAAATAGGTGTCGTAACAAAAAAGAAACATGCCTAGTGGTGTTGTCCCTGAACTCACCTGTAACATTTCCTATGTGTAAGTGCAGAACTCCTTCCAACTCAAGAAAGTAGAGAGAAAGGTGAGCCTGACATGTGGTCCCATTTATCACTAACATTATTCATTGCTCAAAGTTAAAAAAAACAGCAGGGCATTCTTTCGTGACTGTGCCCTAGGTGACTGCCTATTTTGCCTAATGGTAGAACTGGCCGGGTTAGATCATTGGCATCCTGACCCAAAGTTGCACCATTTTGACATCCATACAGCATAGAAAACTTTCTCAACCCAGCTATCAGGAATGGGTACCTTACTCCATAACAGGTTGGGAAAGGTAAAGTAGTAAGAGGGAGAAGAAAGTGGCACTGCCCTCACAAAAGAGCTGGCACCACAAAAAAATGGGATCTTGCTTTTCAAACAACCTTATAAAAAATGCGGAGAGGATAACCTTTACCTATTTATATATATGTCACTACCCAATTATTTATCATATGCAAGTCACATAAAGTGGACTAGTGAGCGCAGAAATGTAAATTTGTTACCTGGTGTATTTTGCTTGCTGCAACAATCTAAAACCTGTGAACATTAGAGAGTGGAATAGTTGGAATATTTGAAATACAAAATAAAAGAAAAATTATTTTTGATTACTTGCAAAGTTTTTAACCCAATATCTCACAGCATTTTTCATTTTCTGCTAGATTCTCTATGAGATTGTTTACTGTGGTTTCTTACAGGGGCCCTGTAGAGACCAGTTTAGTGTGGACCCTCAGGAGAACCTTAAGCATGTGGCTAATTATCCCAAGGGAGATGCAGGTCCATACCTGTTGAGGCTGCAGTCTGCGCATGAATCTACCAAAAATTTGCCTGCTAAAAAACTGTGCCCTTTAGTCACAGCTGTTTGGTCCTCTCAGTTCTATCAGGTGCAGGGCCTGGTGCAACATATAACTGACCTGAGAACAGAGCATTTGGATATTACTTTTATTGTATATGACTTAGGACTGTACAGGCGGGAAAGAGAAATTGTAAGTCCTTGTTTAATATTTCTTCATTTTTATGAGCTTTATTATTGTTGTTTTACAGCTACAGACAATATAAATAGTTATAGGCAGACAGAATATGAGAGATTTTACCATTCTTAGAGCAGACTCAGTCAAACACACCCTAACTGATGCTGAAATGTTCATTAAGCCAACATTTTTTTTCTTCTAGATGACGTGCCAAGTGCATTGTCCCTCAAACAAAGTGTCATCAAGTGAAATGTCTGATAAAGTCTTAGTGGACTGTCCAGGAGCTCTGATTCTTGGTGTGATATTTATCCATTTGGCTAATACATTGGATATTGGGAAAAAATAGTAATAATGATCTCATTGTGAATATGTAAGCAACAAATTAAGGGAGATATCACCTTGAAAACTCCAACACAATTTTAAAGTAGATTTATAATGCTAAAATTAGCAGAATAAAAATATGAAGCAGCTACAGCTTATGTCATCATACCACGAAGTGTATGTGGGAATAAATTTCAGATAAAGAAGTATTGTAACTGTGATCTGCGCACTATTGACTACTCCGCCTACCCAGACCATGTGGCAGACACACAGAACTATGCTTGGAGACCTATTATTCTGCAGGTAACATATTTTGATCTCCATATAAGTCTTTGTTCTAATGTAGATAACAGTTTCTGTTAGTATCAAAGTGAAAACTTTATAATCTTGCATTCCTTGCCTGTGCCGAGTCTTTCTTATTGACTTTTTTACTTGTAAACCATCATCTGTGTAAATGAGTGCTTATTTTTCTGGCTTTGTGTGTGTGTGGTGATGCAGGTGTGTGTGGGAAGGCTTTATAGCCTGATAGTTACTGTGTTTTACTGTGGAGCAGAAAGTCGCTGATTCAAGATCTGTTGCTGGCAAATTCCCCCCTGTGCACCCAGAAATTTCTTAGATAAATGGTGCCTGATTTACAGGGGAAGGTAAATGCATCAGAAGGAGAGGGTTGAGCTCCACCTTCCTTATGCTGTGTCCAAACCAAAGTGTACCACTAATGTTCACTGCCATAGGATATTTCTGTAAAAGTTGTTAGTCGATCATACTAATTTCATGGCATTAACTGTTTTACAGGAACTGCTTGAGGAATTTGGAGCTGTAATATTTTTGGAGCCTACAACTCGCTTCAAAACCAGAAATTCATTAGGTCGTCTGCTTTCTCAAGGAGAGAATGATTACTTGATATGGGACACCCCATCTTTCACTTCAGTTGTGGCCTACACTAACAAGCTGACCTTCACCTTCTTGAATGAGAGTCGATGTGCCTTTAAAGAAGCTGGTCTACTGGATTCCCAGGTAGAAAACTTTAATGTTTGAAAATAGTGATCACCCATATTAGACTAAGTATTTGCCTAAGAACTTCATAGTATTTTTATCTAGCAATTTACTGAATGGAAAGATTTGAGTATTGAGTAACTATGCTGTTATATTTAATGAATCATGCACACACACACAATGTCTGCTTGAAATATTTTCAGGTCCAATTTTTAGCTTTTCTTTCACTTTATTTCAATAGTAGACCTGTTGAAGTTGCATTATTGTGGCTATACACATTTCTCTCCACAGCGGTTTGTCTTAGGCTGTGAATGTTTTGTCATACCCTGGATCTGAGTTTCAGCCTATTTCATGATGGGTTTCCCTAATTATTATACTTTGTAGTCATTTTTTCATTGTCCCTCACCCATATTAACTGGTCTTTCTTTGCTCATTATTGTTAATCAAGATGACAATTTTAGTTTGGGTATATGTACACTTAATGCAAACTGTAAGTTTGGTTGCTTTTCTGTCCAGCTGCTGGTGCTGTACAGAACAAATGTAACATGGGACACAATCATGAAACCATGGCTTAAGTGTGCACTAAACCTTGAGTGCATTGCACCAAAGTGGTCACGCATTGATGGCTGTCTTGACATTCGAAGGCCCAAAACAACAGGCTGCCACAGATATGATATCTCTGTCCTCAGCATTTTGATGAACCGCGGCCTGCGCTATACCACTCTAGAGAGGCGTCATGTGCCTCCACGCCTTGTTTACAGAGAAGATGAAGAAATTGAAGTCTTTCTTGAACAGCCTTGGACATATCTGCAGCTATGTTTTCTAGCTGCCATTCCAGTCTTCTGTTTTGTTTTGTTCAGGACTTCAATTCTCAGAAAGAGCTTAGGTATGAGATAATTCTTAGAATATTAGGTACTGTTCACCTTTGGTTGCAAATTAAACTGTAGAAGAAATGATCTTATAATTCCATGAATGCAACTCAACTCATGGAAAAAGGAACAAAAGTTTGGAAATAAGACTTGGGGTAGATGTGCTTACTGATTATGACACATGCACAATATAGCGGATTATGTTTCTGTGCATTTTGCAGTAAAGCAAGTATAAAGTAAATACAAGATACCACACAAAGGATTACATCTAGGGTGCTTCTGTTTATCATTTGCTCATAAATAGTGTGCAGATTGCAAGATTGGACTTTTCCATAAGCTGTCATTGTACTAGATCTCAAAATGTTCACACTGCTGTCATGAGTTATAAAAGCTTAATTCTTGATGATTTTATGTTTTTTAAACTGAAATTTTTAACTTAAGATTATTAACACATAGTTGAAAAGAATTTGGAAAAAATATGATACAAGAATAATGTGATTATGTTTTAATTTAGTGAGACTGGTTTCTTCCAAAAAAGTCAAACACATGTAATAGATGATTAGAGGAAGAGCAAAAACTGAACTTATTAGCTTGCACACAAATTAACAAGAATTGTAAGGCATATACTATACTATACATTGCTTTTTAAGTTTGTTTACTCGTTTTAATTAATGTCACTGTTATTTACTATACTTCAGAATCTCAGAATTGCATACACACAGAATAAATTCTACATGACCTGTAGAATCAGTCGGAGACGTTTGCACTTAATTTTATTCAAAAGATTTGTTGCAGTGCTTTCTGTAAATATTTGTCATTGTTAAGCCTGCTACTCTATGACATGTTCTCTCATGCCATAGCAGAATAGATACTGATGAAGTAATAAATGCTGTCACATATATGCACCAAATCCTTTTTGAAGATACTTGACACTAAAACTACAGCCTAAAGCGGCAAGATGTTTTTCTGCATTTCAGCAATGTTTACAAGGCTTAATTCTTTATTATGATGTCCCGATTTTTATATACACATTTATTCTACCCTTATTGTTTGTAAAAATTTGATAATAAAATATGGTCTGGCACCCTCATGAAATATAAGTATATATATATCAAAGCCCAGGTTGTGATTATATTTTTGGCACTCATGCTGATGATTCTTTGCCAGTGCTCCAAGACTTTGTACCAGCTGCCAGCACCAAAAGCAAGCATTCTAAACATGCTGACAAATATTATTCATAATGTTGCTATTTTTCAGGAAGGACATGACTATTTGACTATCACATTAATATGTCTTCCTGCCTCTACTGTTTCAAAATTTCGTTGTTCATGGCATGGCATTTTACAAAAGTGTAATGATCATCTCATAGCAATTATTTCTTGTTTTACTCACTGGACTCAGGCATCATTTATCATTTTGATTACTACTACAATACATGGAGTGTAAAAAGGTTAAGTGACGACTATATATAGATGTGTGTGTTAGTGTGGATTTCGTGCGTGAGAATTTTGGGAACTATACTGAAGTAACATTGGTTTATAACTTTATGTAGACTGAACGACAGATCGAGAAGTTGAGTTGTCTATGACATTGATATGCGATTTTTGGTTGGCAATTATTTACACGTATTGATATGTGTTACGTAAATGTTGTTGCTCTGCCTTCACATAAATACAAGCATAATACAGAAGTGTAAGCCCACGTACAAATCTTTGTAATTTGTTGTCAGAAAGGACACGTGTGGGACGGAGTGTGTTGTCTGCGACTTGTGTGCCGTCCCCAACAGTGGCGAGTTTATGTGTGAGCCTGCAATTCATCATTGCTGCCTGCCATCTGCATGATCGATGTCATCAGCAAAACAAAAGTTGCTGAGTGGTCTTCCTCCGATGAACACGGAGGTGTGGTGTTCATGCAGCGTATATCTCGCATGATCATCTCCAGATAAATGTTGAGCAGCACTGGAGATAAAAGGAGAAAAAATGGCATCCTTGGCGGACTCCCACGTATTTCCCGTTGAGCAGAACAAAGCTGGTGTATATAGCATATAGTATATAGTGTGTATAGCAGCTGGATGGTTCGGACTATGCCCTCTATAATGCCAGATTCTGTCGAAAGCTTTATTGAAATCCATAAAGATATTGTACACATCTTGACCGAGCTGAAGGTGTTTCTCGATCGAGACAATTTTAGAACACTTTCGCCATAACTTGGATGACTCATTAGGCTTATCGTAGGTAGTTCTGGCACTGCCTTTGGCTCTCCCATTTCGGCAGAAGAATGATCAGCGACTGCGTCCATTCTTTCGGCAACCGCTTGGTCTCCCAGATTTGGCGACACGGGTCAGTGAGTACCTTCACTGTTTCTTCCCCACCATACTTGAGCAACTCCACTGGGGTTTTGTCGACCCCTGGAGCCTTACCATCCTTCAGACTGCAGATGGCCTGTTCAATCTCCTCCCTTAAGACCTGCAGGTCTGCATGCAAGGTCTTTGGTTCTTTTTCCGAAGCTAGAGATCGTCTTTTTAAGAATGTTCGGGTCTGTCGTCAGCTGGACGTTGTATAGCTCAGAGCGGAACTCTGTCCATCGCCCATCGGTTTAGCAAGTGATCAGTGCCTTCAATAAAATGTTAACCCTTTACATGTGAGAGTGAAAGAATGAATGGAGCGTGTATGATAGCCGATGGTAGGTTAAAGAACGTACTATAATGCGTGAGCAGTGTTCACCCTCCAGACCGGGCGAACTGGAAGCTAACTGAACCTCGGAGTACCGATCATCGTGAGAGTAAAACGTTTACCACCGCGGTGTCTGACTGGCATAGGCATCCTCGCCCAGACGAGGCAAAACTCTTGGTTTTTATATCATGTAAAGATGTTGGTTTTTCTATATTACGTAATGCAATTTTGAAATCCTTTTACAAAACTATTACAGATCGCATTGTTAAAATTGTCGGAATAAATAGTGCAGACAGTAATTATTAAATGAAAGACCTATGACTGCGTTAACAGAAGAAAAATTAGGTGTTGTAAGCAGGTTTACTACTGAGAGCACGTACTTTGACACCTGTGTGGCGCGTAACCGTTTCTCCAGCAAAGCTCAGATCATTCATGTGTGACCTTAGCAACCCTTACAGTGGCGTAGGAACAGGCCTGACGAGTTGGGGACAGGGGGTTGGTGTACCCGGGCCCGCGGCTGTGACGAGGTCAGTGGATTTTTTTTTCCCCACTACCTTGATGGGCTTCCCAGTTCCTGCCAGTGGATCCCGTGTTATTCGAACCTTTGTGGCATCAGTGGAGTGATTACCAATTTTCCATTCCAAATGGCGTCGACCACGTATTCCCGATCCAAGCGAGTCTCAACCTAGGACGCGTTGGACTGTATTCCTGTGATTACTTGGTGTTACGTCGCTTTATCGTTTTCACCTGTGGGACGTGTTGTGACCCCTCCGGATGCACGTGCTCTTGTATTTGTGCAAAGTATTTGGTGATGTGCTGGTCTGGCGGTAACACCGCGCTGAACTATGGTATGCACATTCAACAGATAGAACTCTCTGTGTGATAACCGATTTACATGTTTCAAGGCAAACGCTAAAGTAGAAGAGTCGATGTTCTGAATGAACTAAGTTTGATTAACGAATAAGGAGAGAGAGCTTGAGTGGTCGAGTAATGTATGATTTGCAAAGTGGATTTCTCATGTAGTATTTATGAGATATCTGAGATTTAAAGTTCGTCGACCCTTCTGATCTTAATCTTCGAGGCAAAAGGTTAGATGTTATTCAATAACTTGCCAAGTATCTCATAACTACTGTATATGCCTGTTGAGCTTCATATTTCGCTTGAGTTTGATCGTTCCAACCTCATGCTGCTGACATAAAGTTTAATCAATGTATTACCATGGAAGAAGTAGTGCGTGCAAAACAATCTCTGAAGAATAGTAAAGCAAAAGCGCCAGACGGGTTGATTGGGGAATTTTTTAACATTTCTTAAGTACTATCTCCCCTTTTTTAATCATGGAAAATTTAATGGACTGAAGCCATTATTCAGCCCTTGTTGAAGAAGGGTGATGTTAATCAACTAGATAATTACTGTGATATTTCTCTTCTAAACATCTGCAGTCAAATCTACAGTTTCATTATGTTCCAAAATAGAAAAGACCTTCTCTATTCAGATTCCAACTTATAATGTCAGACTATAGAATCAATATTTCTGACCCCCTAGCTGCATTTGTCTACAAAGCATTAGATCTGAAAGATAGGTCCCTAAGATATATCTACTACAATTGTAAAATTAGTGTTAATAATCCTATACAGTTTGTGTATTTTCAATAAAGTTCTGTTCATAACTACTGTACGACCTTTTGCCTCGCTTGCAAAGATCAGAATGGCTAATAAACCTTAGGTCTCAGATATTGTTTTCAAATTCCTTGGTTTCCTATCAAATGCACACCTCCAACTAGTATAAAGATACACAAAACCAATTAACAGATGCTGTCACGCACAAAGGTAGTGAAACAGATCCCACAGGTGTGTCTGTAAGGAAAATAATATATTGGTGTTGTAGCTGTTCTGAAGGAGATTGTTTAGGATCATACATTAAACCATGCAAAACTGGTACGTACGGCGTAGGCTGCAAGGAAACTGTAGAAAATAGCCCATGTAATATCTCTAACGGGAGCTATGACAAATGATGTGCTGCACGATACTACTCTAGTAGAAATTTGCAATTTTTCGTACCTGCTGAGGGAACATGCAACATCGTAACAGGAAAATGTCCTATGGGCTGCATGCCTGGACATTGGAAAAACTATTGTAATGACGTCTACAAAGCTGGTACATATAGCATGAGTTTATGTGATGCGTGCGGCAACTGTACAGAAGAGTCAGTGTAACATCTATGACGGAAGGTGCGAAACGGAGATACGTTAACTTTTTACTAAAGAAGCTTGCAAGAAACTCGTTTGGCCTCGACTGCAGCGAGACATGCAACAACAACGTCGTATCAGGAGACTGTTCACAGGGCTGCAAATCTGGATCTAAAGATTTCTGTACTGAAGTCTCTTCACTTACATCAGACATTTCTGGGGAAAAATTCAAGTAGCGTGGGTCCTGTTGCTGGAGCGATTGTCGGACAGAGATGGTAATCAACAACTAAACCGTTTGCTGTAGAATCCATAAAGTAAATTCAACTCAGCTCAATAAATATTATCATGCCCACATGAAAAAAAAAACTTACTAATGACAACTCCATCTTAAATTTTTATTTCAATGATTTATATCCTTGAAATTGTTTAGAGAAGGGGGAAAATCCAAATTGATTCTAGACTGGACACAGTACACAACAATGAGAATTAAGTATGTCCTTGTGTGAAATCTGACACTTCAAGTTGTTGTTACCAATCTTTGCCACACCATCATTTGAGTATAGCTAAGCCGGGCATGGGAGACAACACAAGCTATGCAAACTAGGTACTTAAAAAAAAATTCCAATGTCTTCATTTCACTTTTGAAAAAGGAGGTACCACAGAATGGCTGTTAATTTAAGAAGAATCAACCTTGGCCATGTAAATGATGAGATCCACCACACGCTGACTGTAACCATATTCATTGTCATACCTGTGAAGTAAAGAAAAAATATTACGCAAAATCAAATTATTTCTTTAAATCCTTAAAAAAAAAAAATGCTATTGTATGATACAGTTATGTGAATATGCGACTGGAAGGGTGGAAGCATACATGTAACCACAGCAAAACTTTCAGCTTAATTGTTAATGCTAGAATAACCATAGCAAATCGCACCTGGAATTTACAAATGTGAGAGGGGCTGTGTAAATGATACCCTGTGCAAACTACCTCTAGGCATGCAAATGTCACAAAGGAATTATTTTTCATAATTCAATTTTTACCATGAGATAAGCTTGACAAAGCGATTAGTCAGTGGAATTCCAGCTTTTGCATCAAAGATACTACTGCGAGAGTCTCCCAAGAAATCCTGAGACACAACTTCATCCTCTGTGTAGCCAAGGATGCCCTTCAAAGAACCCTCTGATGCCTTTTTAACGGCCGCCTTGATTTCATCATAACTGGCCTGTGTGCACAGAAACACATTTTGAACTCGCAACTCTGTTAGAACATGGAATACTTATTTTTCCGCATAGTTCACCAATAAGAATTCATCTGCTCCATATTTCTCAAACACCAGAACAAGTATCTCAATGAATCTAGAAGTACCATTAAAAAGTCAACTAAGCTTACATCGGTTTTGAGGTTGACAGTCAGATCAACCACAGATACATCAGGTGTTGGGACACGGAAAGCCATGCCTGTCAGCTTTCTGTAAAGAAGCATAGATTTTACATTTTGTTTAAAAATGCAGTTATCTTGCTTATGATCAATGTATCTGCTAGTCTTAAATTGCAAGCAGTAGCTAAGTAATGAAAAATGCTGATGCAGCCCTTCTCAAAGCTGTTCACTTTATGTAGGCAGCTGGACTGAAGTTATCTGTTTCGATTTTTGACTAAATTATTTATTTCCCAGGACTTCCATGAGCATGGGGATATATATATACCATGCAAGTAAATTTTCTCCCCACCCCTATCATCTACAAAAGAATTGTCTGCTCAGGTTTGAGAGTATTTTAAAAATAAGAACAATTATAGAAATCTTTCAGCAATGTTTCACACAAAAGAGCAACTAAATCCAATTAACTATGCACATAAGCCGCCTTAATAAACAAAAGTAATTCTAGGATTTCAAAAAGGAAAATGGAAAAAAAAGGGCCCTTTTCTCAACAAGAGATATTATCTTGCCCTCCATTGTTTTCTAGCAAACCAGTACTTTTTGGTACAAATAACTATTTGTGACCAGGCACCAAAAACTTAATTCTAACTAAAAAATTTGTCATTTTTTAAAATTATATAATAGATCTACAGGACCCCTATTAAATGCTGCTAACTCTCCAGTTAAGAGCAATCAATCAATACACATATACTGAGGTAGACAAAGACGCTCTCTTAAAACACACTATATTTTTTTTAGCATGATTTCTGCAAAACACAGCAATTAACCACAGTCACAATAATTTTATTTTTTTATAGATGTGATTTCTGAAAAAAAAAAAAAACAAACCTGTTAAGCACAACTGATACATGATGGTAAAGAGACAATGAATGGGGGCCGGTCACTTCGAACAAAAATATCATTAACCCAGCTATATTGACCTCTTTCCTGAGTCAAATTGACCCTGGCATGGGCATACCATCCCAAGCCTGATTATATCAATCCAAAACCAAAAGTCGGATCAACACAGGCCCAGACTGAATGAACACCTAAGAAGTGACACCTGTTTCATATAAATCAAACAATTGCATATACGTTTAATAAGAACCTCCAGAACAACAATGACAACCTTTGTTTTTAAACAATTGATTTAAGAGAAAAATCACATTTATGCACCCTTTTGAGATTTTAACCATACACACTTACTGCCAGGTGGCCAGTTTTATTTCTTAAGTTAACAGTGTTTAAACTTGTTTGAATAATGCATGACTACGTTAACATTTGAAAATAAGAGCTAGTCCCATCATCGACTTTCAATGTTGGGATATGGTCATTGCTAGGTTGATTTGAGGCAGGTGGCAGATACGAATATAGTGATATGGTTGGGGTCGCAAAGACCAAGCAGTCTTTCAAAATATACTTATTTTACCTGATTTTTGAAGAAAATCATAAAGCTAAAAGGGCATAATAAAGTATAAACTGTCGATCTCAAATCAGGTTGGGAAGGTAGTTGTAGTAAAGATGTTTACATAGCAAAATACACCCATTAAAAATTTTGAATCATAATTAGAAAGGTTGGTAATTTATATTAAGTTGTGGCGAAGACCACAAATTAACAACAAAATTCCATTTCAGTGAATCTTTGTTTCTGCTTAGCTTTGACTGCACTTATCTCACTCAGAACAAAAACTGCATAAACCAGATCTTTACAAAAAAAAAAAAAAAAAAAAAAAAAAAAAAAAAATTCACTAACTTTGCTAGAGGCATCAAGAGAGCAGTCAGAACCCTATCAGGCATGCTTACAAACCATCAGAATTAATATCAAAATTTTATGATCATTCTTGATGTACACTTAGGCCATTTGACAGGCACTCACCCATTTAATTCTGGAATGACTTTACCAACAGCTTTGGCAGCTCCAGTGCTGGATGGAATAATGTTCTGTGCTGCACCACGACCACCTCGCCAATCCTTCAAGCATAAAAACCAACACACACACATTTACAAAGTTCTTTCTTTACTTTTTAGGAGTTTTGTTCTATGAACATCCACAGAAAGATATGCAATAAAACTAAGTAAAAAGTTAACACCTTTAGTGAAATGGGTATGCCTAACAGATTTTTTAAGCAATATGAAATAAATTCTTAAACATTTGTTCGTGGACAGTTAGTAGCCATTAACTAAGTAACAGCAACAACTTGTTGGAAAAAAACCCCAATTATTTTAAAGAACTCATGTAACATGAAGGTGTTGTGAAAGTAACATACCTTCTTTGAGGGGCCATCTACTGTTTTCTGTGTAGCAGTAGTAGCATGCACAGTGGTCATCAGCCCACTTTCAATACCAAATGTTTCATTGATGACTTTGGCCAATGGTGCCAAGCAGTTGGTGGTACAGGAGGCATTGCTCACAACCTCCAAGTCCTTTGAATATTTTTCATGGTTTACACCCATGACAAACATAGGAGCATCAGCTGAAGGGGCGGAGATGACCACTTTCTTGGCCCCACCTTTCAAGTGTGCCTAGAAAACAGTTTTATAAACTTAAAAATAAGCTCCACAGGCAAAGACCACAATGAAGTGGAACCTTATCCACAAAGAAACATTCATGACAAAATACAAGTACTGCTATATGCACAAGTCATTTGGCTTACATGAAATCCCTCATTTTAATAGACAATGTAATTTAAATAAAACATGCTTTGTATTGTGCCATTTTCTACACTTTACAATTTCTGATAATGTATCTTTAAAACTTGTCAAGAGTTATTTTTTCCCCAGAATGCTGAAGACAAATTGGTGATTATGCTGAAAGTAATACTCACAGCTGCCTTATCTTTGGCTGTAAACACTCCAGTTGATTCAACAATGTAGTCAGCACCATCTTTACCCCAAGGGATTGCATTTGGCTCTTTCCTGAAATTCAAGACAACAATGTCTAAGAACGATAAAAGATCAGATGTTGTTCTCAGCTTTTTAATCACAGTTCAGTGAAATGCTTGCTACGATGCAGCCCACCATTTTCCATTCCTGCTACCCCCTGATTTTCTCCATTAAAATACCCCCTCTTCTTTTTTTTGTAGATGAGTTTAGTCCCTTTTAAAACAGTAGTGCAATTCAAGACATTTTTAGAAATCATGGTATTAAGGTATTAATGTCATATCGCACGATGTGCAAAATGCAGTAGTCCTCTTTTTTATATGGTTCAATGTATTTGAAGTCTGTTGTATATGCTTTCACTTTCAAAAATATCTTCCACTTTACTTTTTAATGCCAGAGACAGCAAGTGAGTGTCAGCACTTGCAGATAACCACTTTAACAAAATGACATGGCTGTGGGGCAGATGTGCAAATGATGCAAACTACCCATTGAAATGGCACCCAAAAGACTATGATCAGATGCTGAGCAAAAATGAAATTATATTCTCCTTAGTAAAAAATATCGTACAGGAGAGAACCTGTGTTTTTAATGCACATTTAAAAGATTCAATGAGCAGGAATAAAACAGATATTAAAGGGAAGCGAGCTCTACTGCTTTGCCATAAGGTGACCATATGTTATGGTTTTGGTGACAGTAGATAGCATAAACTAGGATGCTGAGGAATAGAAAATTGGAAAAATAGGCAGGACAAGTGCCATAAACAAAACTAAAGCAAAGCACAGACAGCTCGTCCCGAATATGAGCATGAACAGGCATTCAGCCCACATTATGAAGGAGAGAAGAGACTGTCCCATTAAGAAAAAAAAAAAAATTTCTTCTTAGCACCAAGTGTGCAGCAATTCTGTACTATCTGAAGTTTGTGAAGATGTGCATGGCAGTACAGAAGCAAGGAATTACAGTAATCAGTCTAAAAAAAAAAACGCACTGAAATGAGTATTTTATTCTTGGAACAATAACTTTTAATTGAAGTCCACTTATTTAAACGTTGAAATAAAAGCATTTAAAAATCATATAATGCTTTTCTTCATAGTCTTAGTTTTTGCTTAATTGTACTTATTCTGCCACTGTTTTGCTCAACTGAGGATTTACAGGGGAACTATTACTCCAGGTAAGCTGCACATATACCTCATGGACATATATTTTTTGAACCTGATTTCTGAAAAATGTTTCTTCACTTTTTATTCTGCTGTTGAAACTTTTGAAAGACACTAGAATACATGCAGTGTATTTGGCTACCTTTCATTCCAGCAAAATATTAAGAATTTTGAGGACTAAAATGAAATCAAAACATTTTTAAGTTATATACTCAAAAGCAGCCATAAACTTACTCATTGTAAATGCTGATGGCATTCCCATCAATTACCAGTTTGCCATCCTTCACTTCAACTGTTCCCTTGTACTTTCCATGTGTGGAATCATACTTAAACATGTAAACCTGCAAAGAAAATGTGGTTTATAACACTGTAAAACATCCCTATTGTGATTTGCTAAAATCCACCAAAAATCAAAAAAAATAAAATAAACGGAGAATAAAATCTTCATAGGGAGATCAACCTATAAGCTTCTATTCCATGAACTATGACTTTAAACACTTGCAAGGGAAGACAAGTTTAGGTTTTCGAGCATCAGGAAATAAGTATCTAATTGATAGCAAGGATAGAAATTGGGGGGAGATAGGTGTTTATGCCAAGCCAGCTACTAAGGCTATATCACGGCAAGTATCACGGTAAACAGATGCCACATGCAGAGAAAGAACAAAGTGCCCAAGACGAGAGATGAACCCAGGACAGCCATCCCTCACTGTATCGGTGACAGGAACTAACCGCAGCACCATCAGACTGCCTATGATAGCAAGGAAAAAAAAAAAAACCCACAATATTCTTTCTTGCAGGACAGAAAAAGAAAAATATAGGTTTAAATTTTTTAGTCCGTGTTACTCCTCGAGTAGCATAGGGCCGCAAAACACAGGAAGTGGGAGTTATCTGCTTTTACCTTCACATACTTAGGATGTACAGAAGATTTATGTGTGCGTATATGTAGTAATCATCATATCTGAAAGCAAATCTCAAAATCAGTGACTGTAGGCACTGTCATACACATTGATACATAAGCAAAATCCCCAGTATAAATATGAAAACACAAAAATTAACACTGCTACTGATCCTACAATTGATTTTGCTTTGCTATATATCAGTGCCTATAGCCATTGATTTTGATTGCATACCTGTACTTCACCTATGCCAATAAGAAAGGTTGATGGGCACAAGCTGTCATTTCCCAGATTTATGGCGTAAGATACAAAAGTATACATAACAATTGGAAAATAAAATAATAATACTGTGGTGAAGACACTAGAAAAACACCAAAGTTAATGTATGTTGCACTCAAAATTTTGGTCAGCTATTGGAATGCACACATATAAATATAAGTATTACAAAACAAAACCATGGCACAGGTGCAAAAAGTCCTGGCCCTTTTGACTGTCGATGTTATAATGGACTACAAGCCATTTCTCCGTATTTTTCATATTTTCAACAGATTGATACATGTACCCTGGTGGACGGAAAGGCTCTCCTAACTGCACTTAAAACATAAATCCTAAAAAAAGAAAAATAATTTAAAAGAATTCGCAATGGAGCACAAACAGGTGGTCGCACACGACTTTGCAAAAGATTGTAATGAAGCACAACTAAGGGTCATGCCCTTGTGAAAAAAAATTACCAAAAAAAAGTAGTCATTTTTAAAATTTTGGGTTTATCACTAAAAGGAGGTTGTAATCAGAAAAATCTTAATAAAGAGGTTTTATTGTATATAATTCCAAGGCCAAGGGGCACTGGTCGAACAGTTAAAGCAGTTTCTCAACTTTGACCTTGTAGGGGACAGGTGTGTAATAGAGGATGGATGGAAGGTTGACGCGCGTGATTGGCCTGTTGTATGTGGAAATCGTGGGTCATTGGACACCACGTGTATTTTGGGCACCACGTGAGTTGTGGACCTCGTGAGCGAGGCATGAAGTGCTCACCCCGAGTGGGGTGTGACAGGAGTATATATAGACGAGAGTTGGAAGCCTAAGGGGGGCGATCTTTGGATTAACACAGACGGTGTGTAAAAGTGAAGAGGCTGTTTTGGAAGTTGCTAACTGGAGTGAGGTGTGTCGTATACTACTGAGGGCAGACTCAAGAAACGAGTGGGACCGGAGAGTCTCGCTGCAGTCTCCCAGAAGCTCTGCGATTGTCTGCGGAGAAGCGAACTCTACTGCTGTGTGCGGGGAGTAAGGCGTGTGTTGCTGAATATTTCAGCACGTGGACTTTTCTTGCAATTTGAAAAGTGCTCTTTAAGACTTATCTTTACCAGTGCCTTGATATTGACACGTCATAGCTACTAGTGGATTTAAGTTCGCAATTGTGGAAACTGCTGTCTTAGTATTGGAGTTTAGTCATATTTGGTTTATGCCAGTGCAACGCTGATATTGTTGTGTATGAGGAGAAGTGCATGGTAAATTACTCTATTTGGAAGTTTCATGTATTTGCTATGTATTGTTGAAATCTTCGTGTATATTAACTAACGGAACGTCCCAACCTGAAAGTGATCTCGTGTTTTCATTTGAAAGAATGTGCAATGTCTGACTGCCGGTCGTGACAGACCTTCTAAAGAAATAGCAGTATCTAATTTTTAAGTCTACATACTCTTTCAGCTATCAAAGACACTACCGTTTTAAGCTAGCGTATAGTACAGCTTAACATGCCTTTAGATTAATGGCTAACAAAATGCCAAAAAATATTATTGGCTAACAAATGTCAAAAAAAATTTTTTTTAAATAACTGCCAAGTCTAGACTCACCATATACTCTAGGTCAATGAAAGGATCATTAATGGCAACAACTTTAACACCAGATGTTGACAATGCAGCACGTGCCACAAGCCTGCCAATTCGGCCAAATCTGCCACAAAATTTTTTTTAAATGATTTTATGCTCTTGGAAAAGCAAATCTGCAAACAGTGACGTCAAACATTCAAATTCAAACACACAGAAATAATTGCAAAAGACACGGACACCAATAGTTTAAGAGCTCACAAATGAACTTCCTTACACACAAAGAAAGACTTTCACAACACTCACCCATTGATTCCAATTCTGGTTGTCATTCTTCTACTTGAATTTTGCTACAAATAAAGAAAACAATTATAAATATTTGCTATATATTTCAGTAACAGCATTCTTTTTTAGAACTTGCAAATGATAATAGCTCAACAAGTAATGCACTGTGACTAACAATTTTTCTGCTTATTATTTTTCATTATTTTCAAAAAATTTTGCATTCATAGCTCTATACATTTTTTAAGATCCTTTTCCCCTTGTACTCTTCTACTTTTATGTGAAGCTTTAAGTATTTTAATCTAAGTCTTTTCTTTACATTCTGATCTTCCTGTTCTTCTTAAGACCCTTTGTATCAATACTTTTTTTTCAAATAAAGGCACAAGATATTTGTATGCTCTAGATCAGGGGCGTCAAACACCCGGCCTGCGGGCCACATCCGGCTCACCATGAAATTTTACCTGGCCTGGGAAAGAAGTTTATTAAATCATTGTTAATGGCCCGGCGACAAGTAAAAGGCAAACAACAGAAAAGTTCCTGTCGAGGACAGCAAGAGATGGGATGAGTTTAGTGAAGTTTGTGCAGACCACCAACAGTGCACTGGTCAAGTTACCACCGCTCCTGTTAATGACCTGAAGGGATGGTCAAGGCGGGGCCCATAAATCTGACCTGTGACACGCGACACCCTGCCCTGAACAGGGGCCGCTGGTCGAAGATTTTTAGTACCTGTTAACTTCCCTGAATCGGAATCAAAGGGTGACTAGGGCAAACCCACGTGTATGATGAGGCAGCTCATCCTCAGACTAGTAGAAACTCATCACTTTCTGACTCTGCGGGCTGGCGAGCGGAAGTTGTCTAGATGAGAAGTTAAGTTGTGAGAAGCAAACTTGTGGAGATCAAGTTGGTGGGAGTATAGCTTCTCCAAGGACTTGTATATATCTACCATATGTGCGAGTATAAATAGCAAGCCACGGTGTTGAAATAATTGCTGCTTGTGTATTGATAATTTGTGTCTTTTTTGCCTAATTATATGTTTTTTCACATACATATACTGATGCAATAACATCACATGTCATAGCAAATAGTACTGAGCAGAGCAGAGCACGCGATTATTTACTAGAATTAATTGAAGCTGTGCGTAGTGTGCGAACTTAACACTAGTCGTAGGTATTGGTGCGCCATCTGTCGGGGAACAAAGACAGATGATCAGAGATAAGCACGTGTTGCGACTTTTCTAAAGACTTTTACTTAATGTTAATTTACTTAATAAAGATCGAGAACATTACACTGTGTAGTGAAGGGATTTTTGTAATTTCAATTCCAATCAAATTTCAAATTAAAGCTAGCCGTTAAAATGGCCAAGAGAAAAGTTGATTTTGAAAACAGTCTTTCAAAGCCAATGGGAGGCTGAATACATGTGAATATATGAATATCAGCGGTAAACAGTGTGTCTACTTTGTGGAGATACAATAGCTGTGACCAAAGAATATAATCTGAGACGGCATTACGAGACTAAACATCACGACAATTAAGCTGAAAAGCCTGAATGCAGAACAGAAGCTAAAGAAAGTGGAAGAACTTAAGAGGAATCTAAGATGACAGCAGACATTGTTCACTATAGCAACATCACAAAGTGAAGCTGCTGTGAGAGCAAGTTTTATTGTGGCAGAGGAGATTGCTAAATCAGCCCGGCCATTCAATGAGGGAGAGTTTGTGAAGAGTTGCATGATGAAAGTGTGTGAAGTCCTGTGTCCAAACAAAAAGCAAATGTTTGCAAATGTAAGCCTCAGCAGAAACATGGTTGCTAATAGGATTTGTGAGATGGCCACTGATGTGAAAACACAGCTGATTGAAAAAAGCAAAGACTTCGTTGCATACTCTCTTGCAGTCGATGAAAGCACTGACACGACGGACACCGCACAACTCGCCATCTTCATCCGTGGAGTCAACTCCAGTCTGAATATCACAGAAGAAATATTAGACATAAAATCCATGCATGGGACAACGACAGGAAAGGACATTTTTGACAACGTATGTCAAAGTATAACCGACATGAACCTGCCCTGGGACAAACTTGTCGCACTTACAACAGATGGAGCGCCGTCGATGTGCGGCCCAAAGAGTGGACTAGTTGGAAGGATGCGGTCACATATCCAAGAAAATTGTAGTGGGCAGTTGATAGTATATCACTGCATAATACACCAAGAATCGTTGTGTGCTAAAGTCCTCAACATGGAGCATGTAATGAGCACTGTAACACAAACCGTCAACTTCATCAGAGCCAAAGGGTTCAATCCCCGCCTGTTTCAGTCCTTTGTGCAGGAAACAGATTCACAGTGGGGCGACAGGCCGTATCACTTAGACGTGAGGTGGACAAGTCGAGTTTTTCAGCTGATTGGGGAAATCTGTCAGTTCATGGACAGCAGAGGAAAAAACTCGACAGTCTTGCAGAATGAAAAGTGGAAATATGAGCTGGCATTTCTGTCTGACATAACGACTCATCTCAACGCCTTGAACCTGCAGCTACAGGGACGGGCCCACTTAATCACTGACCTGCACGATGCAGTGAAAGCATTTCAAGTTGTTCTTATGGAAAACACAAATGAACCAATGCAACTTGTTTCACTTTCCTTGCTGCAAAACAGTGATGGACGAAGTCAGCGCCAAGGTGTTCCCACATGCACATTTTGCTGATAAGCTGAACTCACTTCGTGCTGAGTTTAAACGCCGTTTCAGTGACTTTGAGGTGTAGAAAAACAACTTCCACCTACTTCACAACCCATTTGCCATCGACGCGGAAACTGCACCTATGCATTTGCAGATGGAACTCATAGAACTGCAGTGTAATGAGTCACTGAAGGTAAAGTACAACTCTGTGGGGCCTGCACAATTCACTCATTCCCTCCCACAAACGATGCCCCAGCTTCGTCTACGTCTGCGGCTCGAATCTTGAGCATGTTTGGCAGCACATATCTGTGTGAGCAACTTTTCTCTATGATGAAGATCAACAAAACATCACACAGGAGTCGTCTTACCAATGTACACTTGCAGTCCATCTTGAGAATCTCCACAACACAGAAACTTATTCCAAACATAAACGAACTTGTTGCCAAGAAAAGATGTCAAACGTCCACTTCTGACAAAATAAATTAAGAAGAAAAACTGCTAAGCCTTGGTTTGTTATTACTTTAATTTTGTTTTAATGTATGATTTTGTTTACACAAAATTAATAACAAAAAGTTTAGTTTTCTACTGTTCAATAAAAAGTTATCAGACTTAAATAATAACCTTCGGCCCGCCACCTTGTGTACGATGTGAGATTTGGCCCCCTGGGTAATTGAGTTTGAAACCCCTGCTCTAGATTCAGGTGAACAAATGCCTTGTACAGCTTTTCTTATAGAACAATTATCTTTTTCATTTTCCATATTAACCCTTCAATTTGAATATCTAAGGATGACTGAGCATCAAAAATGACACCCAAGTCTTTTTCTTCATTACGCTTATTTATTTTGCATAAGCTATCATTAAAACCAGTAGACCTCACAATTTTTTTGTTTTGCTAGAATGTATCATACAATTTGACACTTTAAACTAATTTCCATGTAGAGTACTGTTTCTGGGTCTAAGCTAACCCATCCTGTCACTTTTATTCAGCTCTGAAGCCTTTCTAATAATCTTTCTTTTCATCTTTGGTTTTCATTATAATCTTCATCTTTAGTATGTTGCCTATAACATTACCAACTCTTTCTCAGTTATGTCTTGGTCTTCTAAAACTACTAACCTTCCCAACAAGGCTCAAGTTGTTTTCAAATCTTCTCTCCACTTCAATTCTTTTAAATTCTTTATAGATATTTTTTCCTCATCTCCGCTTTTCTTCAATCACATTTTTCCCCCACAAACAAAGCAATCGGTCATTTTCATCATCACAATTTACTATGAAAATGAGCCGTCACGCCTGTGTAGTCCCAGTCACACAGCTGGTTTATGTCTAAGAGTTCCAAGAAAATATTAACTATTATTTCTTTCATTAATAAAACATTTCTACTTACCGATAATGTGTGTATATATCATTATTTGGAAATATTTTGGTACAAAATCTTCTGTGGCACTGACTACTATTAGGGTACGTCCTTGACATTGACAATGTCATTTTTCCGGCCTTCAAATAACCCCTTATGTCATGGCATGTCTCATAAATGCGTTATTTTAGCTAGCGTTTGATGACAGGATTATCTCAGATTTGCCAGAAAAGAAACTATTTTCTTGATTCTCTTGCTTCAGAAATAAGTTTTTCACTGATAAAAGGTTGAGGCAGGTTATAAGCTAACGCTGTGCCAGCTACGAAAAGCCGGTACCCGCTTAAATTTATCCCTTTTTTAAATTTCTGTATTATCAACTATGTCTTTTAATAAAACGCCTCTTCTGATCGTAGGAAGTATTTATTCCCCTGTGGAGAATGATGTCTGATACTGGCAATGTTTGAGAAATGCAGCATCATGTTTTACATCGGTCTAGCCATCTCTCAAGGTCGACCCGAACAGGTCAATGCTGAATGTGAATGACCTTGAGTATGTTTACATTTGTCAAAATTTGTTTCAAATCGGAATATTTTAACGTTATATTCGATAATACATAAACTGCTAACAGAGAATCAAAAGAAGTGGAAGTGGCAAATGAGTAGTATATGAAAATATCGTGCACAATTTGCACTAGTGACACAAGTAAGCGTAAGCCGGTTTTCTCTACAGATACAGGTTGCCTCGATAATCCTCAGTAGCTACAACATTCTGACAAAAGACAGTAATCTTTAAACAAATACTCACCAATTAAAAGCTGAAATTATTCTTAACAAATCTACAAATGATCACACTTCTGCACAGTACCACAGCCGGTGTCGATCTCTTACCTGACAACTGCCTTCTTGATCGCGCATGCGTCCCGATGACGTAGGCATACAGCAACTTACTGAACAAGTGCAGAATGAATTTATTAAATTCACGTCTCTAACCCCAAAAATTGAGGAATAATGTATTAATGACATTGTAATAAATTACATAATTAGATCCTATAATTTCTTTACTAATTTTATTCCCGATTTGTTTGTTTCTTCAGTTACGCTTACTGCAGAGTATAGCCCCTTTAGTGTTTCCGTACTAACGATTTTGAAAGGTGGCTGTTTTTATATCCTTTAAAAAATAAAGTTTAATGCTTTGATATATTAATTTAGTAATGAAGTATAACATTATTATAATTTTGCGTTTAAAAAAATGAACCGATACTGTCGCTACAACATATGTCACCTAAACCCAGTAATTTGAAATTATCAATTCAATTCAATTCGGAAATTATTAAAACCTAGAGTGGTATGCCAGATCTTATGCCGATATACAATGATTTTTGACTGTTTTTAGCACTTTCAAATGCCATGTCCAAAATGAACTGCTCAAGACTGGTATGGTACAGTGATGTCTACAAAACTTCTCCATGTCCAAAACTAGTCCATGTCAGATCGACAGACAACCAACCCGCTGCACTAAAGTCCAGGAAAATCTCTGCGCATATATTATATATAGACACAAAAAAAAGGGGGGGGGGGAATGCATGAGTACTTTACCTGGCATGTTCAGTATTTCTTTCTTCCAGTTTTCCTAAAAGATCGAAGCTAATGCTTCAAATGGAGGCCAATAATTTTAATCCGACGAAGAGTCGAGCAGCTCGGTCAAGATATGGATGACGACAATATTTTAAGGTTAGTGTCTTGACGTCATCATAAAATCTAAATTTGATCTCAAGCAGCCAGCGCGTAATCTGTAGGAGTCATCGAAATATTAATAAATGTGAGTAAACTACATTCAACCTCAGTTATTGTCAAAAGCCCAACATTATCTCTTGAATTTTCTGAACAGAGCAAAACGAAAATGTTATTGTGATTGTATGATGTGAAAATTTGAAGTAGACGATGGGCGCTTCTAGTTTTGGCGAAGAGTATTATTATTATATTATATTATAAGAGTATTATTATACTCCGTTGGCGTGAACATTGCATTTCACTTTGAGATATATTTATTCTACCAAATGTCGATGTTCAGATGCTTGCTAATATTATCATTGAATATTAAAATAACTAAAACTGATTTAGTTCGCATTCTTAAAGTCAGCGCGTGAAAAGTATCGATGAGAATGAGTAACGCACGACTTATGATTTTGCTGAAAAATTACTGTGAAATATTGTTTCAAAGCACGATTGCTACCAAGCATATTACAATTATTATTATTGTTGTTGTCAGTGAAGGAAACAGCTTTTTTGTTTTCTGTTGGGTTTTTTTTTTTTTTTTGCAGAGCTTTTTTCCTCTCATTTTGGTAATTTGTATCAGTTATCATTATTTCGCGACAAACGTTTGCTTCGATGCAAATGTTTGCTGGTGAATCAGCAAATAACGTTTCAAAAATAAATTTGAATAATTTTTTTTAGGCATTGCTGAGAGCACGAAATTCACCACAGTTTTGCCGCCAGCGATAGCAAAATAATTAAATTAAATAAAAAGACCTTCATGCAAAATTCTTTTAAAAATTCGTCACCCTATTCTAAAAACATAATACATCCATGCATCCAGAATTATATACGAGGAAGAGTTTTAAATTAATTCTATACAATTTTTTGAGTAGGATACAATTACAAATAAATGCATGCCCATTGTTCTCAACTCTCCTTTTTATCAACCTTCGAACCACCGAAAAAAAAATCGATTGTAACCAGTCCTATGTATTAATGTATTAATTGTAAAGGTATTAATGAAACATGAGAAATCATATTCTATCGTCTTCCCTTTGTTGCCTGTCTTAATTGTTTGATGCAATATATGTTTTGACTGCACTCGTGAGATTTTTTTTAATTTTTTAATTTTTTTCATAATTTATTTTGATTGGTTCTACTAAATAATTTTAAGCGGGGAGGACGGATCGACGCACTCTCATGTACGTGTGACGCTGTAAAGTTTATATTTTTACGATTGATGTACACATGCTTCCCTCAGTTTGTAACTAGACTGCTGTTCCTGTCTGAACGAAATATTCAGGACAAACTGTAAACTTTATCCATACATCTGCTGAGGAGGTGCGGCGCACGTTTTATACCTCAGCTTTGAAAAACCGCAAGTACCAAACACGGCAATTAAATTTCTGCACATATCTTTCGCATTACAAAGTTCGCGCTTATTGCTGTCTCTTTTTTTTTCTTTTTTTTTTTTCTTTTTTTAACAGGTATGTGTATTTGAGGGAGAGAGAGTTCTATACAATGCTATCAACCTATTTTAGGTGTGAGAAAAAAGCCAGTTTTCCTTGCGAGAACACGTTTTCTGTTCAATAAAATTGAAGGGCTTGTTTCAAATTCTTTGTGGTCAGTCAGCTCTCCCTCAGACTTCGTTAGTCAACCTCCAGCTTCGAAAACAGCATATTTTTGGTTTCTTTGAATACTTAATTAGATGTGGATGCACAATATATATATATGCCCCTCTACCCCAAGCGCTCTCGGAATTGTATACCATTATATCCGACTGTCTGACTAGTCTCCCTTGATCGTTACACTTCGTCTTCTCCCTCTCATCGCCTTCTATCCAAGTGGGACGTAGCCGTCCTTAGTCTACAGCTGCTAAAACATCGAAGTGAAAGTGCACAGATCATAACTACAAGGCAGGTTTGAACGCATTTGATGGTTTTGTTAGGTTTTCTCGCCACCGACATGTACACGATCGTGTTCTCCCTTAGTGCTGCGGTCTTTACGATGTACGTATTCCTACACACATATATGTAACCTCTTCGACCGCCTGTTCATCTCAGACACCCTTTGTCCTCTCGGTGTCTGACCTTGACTCTTCACCCTTCCCCTTGCCATGGGGAAGGACGTGTCTGTGCCATGGGGTCATAGCCGCAAACAACTGCATGGCGCTCGATCAATGGCTGAAAGTTATCAGCATTTATCTGAATCATAATCTTTTAATCAATATGGAATACACTATATGCGCATTGTGTTTTCCCATCCATCCCACGAGAAACACAATAGGGTCACAGAGTGCACATAAAATCTATTTATACATGTAGTTCACTGGTTTGGCTTTTGTCATTCGCCACACGGAAACAACTTCGAATGTTAGTTTGCATGAAGTACGTGCGATGTCTGTAGTGAGAGATGGAGAGGCAAACAGGTCGTTGGGATGGGAAGGGGTTAAAGACATCGCCCATATGTTTGCATAGCGGTGTTTGTTTTCACATTTCTTGTTCATGTAAGTGTAGGAATTGGATGTAGCGTTGTTTGCGATTTTACACAAGGCAACAAAAGTTCCACAGAAGGGTGCGATTTAAAAAGTCTTCACAGGCAGTCACACAGCTCTGTGTTTCGACTACTGCTCTGCGAATATTCTCGATTTAATTACGTGCAGGTGGTGGCAAGGAAGTTTCTCGACCGTTCTTGGTAGAAGGGTCGCCCTATAGTGTAGTTAAGACACTTAATTAATTATTACCACAGCAGTGAAAAGGTTCTGGTTCAGATCGATCTCGTATCGGGACACTCGATCGGTATATATGTGACTCCTGTTCTCAGAGCAGGCCTTCGGATGTTTCCTACGGTCTGTCGGTCTCCTCCTTCTACCATCATTTCTACTGTAACTAGACCAACCAGTTAAGCAACCAAGCAGTCAGCCAGCCAGCCAGCCTTGGTGGCGGGGAGGAACTGGCAGGAGCACAACTTTTATTTTGTTACAGGGAGCATAGTCCGACCCAAATGCGCTATGGTCGAGATGGTTTCTGCAACGATGTGATATCGTGAAGATTTGATTTCAACGGATCGCTGCAATTAATAAGGGTGCGCTTTAATTAGATACGTGGTGAGCAATTGATGTGCTGATTTGGGTGATCGGTCATTGTCCCGTAAGACAAACAATTAAAGGAACAAGGTGGTTGGTTAGTAGAGTTTCACGCCCGTCAATAACAATCACAGGCGAGAGACATCAAGGTGAGATAGTTTACAATGGCAAAAAAAGTCTGCTTATGGAATCCCAATGGACTCTGATGCCTCATTCGTACGCACCCACGACGGCAATCAACCTAGTTTTAATCCCCATCCCTAATTTTTATAAAGTTCTATTAAAAATAAAACAGAGGAAAAGCGAAAGTGAGAGAAGAGTAAGTGTTGCTTTTTTCTTTGCCTCGACGAATTTGTGGAAACTATAGCTATATAGGCGTTGTTACGAAGCGTATATCAATGTTGTCAACTGCCTCGTCACACTCTCTTCCGCTGATAATTAGCCTTTCTTGAACTACATCAGAGTCAATGCAAGGCATACGCAACATTATAGGGATACAACAATTTACTGAGAAAGTTAGCACATAAATATTAGAATTTCTAATAGAGAACAACACTTTAAAAATAATGTGAAAATACACACACCATGCAACCAACGAAAATTTCTCTTTCCAATGAAACGTATATTATATAGATTAATACTCAGTTAAAAAAAAAAGAGTAAAAGTCTTTTAAAAGAGATCTACAGTACGATATATTCCCTTTCTTCCTGATGCATCATGATATCGAAAAAAGTTTAACGAAGAAGATGGTGTCTACAAGGCAGACAAATTTACAATAGTAAAAAACCTAGAAGAGTTAAATATTAATTTTGGTTATGGATGACAATACATGCACTGCAATAATACAGACTTCATTTAACGCACCTCAATACATGTTTACACATATTAGGTTCCGCATCAATGAATTCAGTGTACCCCGCATTTATGCAAACTTCATTATATTATGTACTCCATTTATGCAGACTTAATCGTTACACAAACTGCACCGTATGCAAACTTCCAAATATATGTTGTATTTATGCTCATAAAGAATGTAAGATATGCGGATGCATAAGTAAAGAACAGAAATAATGATATATTGTAACGAGTGGAAAACACTTAGAAAGTGTCACCACATGATCTCTCTTTTGTGTCGGAAAGAAAGAAATGAAGGTAACTGATACGGTAACGGGATGAACGAGCGGTTTAGGAATTAAAACCGCATCGATCATTAAATCATTTTAAATTCTGTTCAGTGCTTAGTCAAAACGTGCAGTTGAATGTTAAGTCCACTCTGGTGCGTTTTAACCATGCAGCTGTATGAGTGATAGTAAGGCGACCGTCAACTTCATCTCTCAAGCACATTTATATATACTTAGCACGTACAGCATCAACTAACTTCTAAAAGCATCGATCACTCAATCAAATCCAGCAGCCCCAGGCGTCGTATGGCTTTGAACTGGTCAGGAATTTCCATCAAAGCGTGCAACGCGAACGCAGCCTGTGGGTTCTTCGTCTCGTTCACCACGATGTTGAAGTTGACAAACTTGAAGTTGTCGAAGCGGCGTTTGGGCAGCTTTTCGTCGAAGTCTTTCATGGTGTCCCAGGGGCCGTCACCCACGCCGACCATGATGATCGACAGGGGCCAGTTGGAGGCTTCCACGATAGCGTCAGTGGTATCGCGCTCTGCAGTCACTTGCCCATCGGCCACGATGACCAGAATGTGAAACTGAGATATTACAAAACAAGTACATATTAGGCAATAAAAAGGTGTATCCTTTTCAGACCATCAATCTTTTGTTTAGCTTTTGATATGTTTAAACATGCTTCTGGGGATTTATTGCAAAAACAGGAAACAATGAAAGATACATGAACCATTTCTAATTAATTGGAGTTAGCTGCTTTGTGTTTAAATAGTTCTGACAAGAGCAGGTTAAGTAAACAAGATTATGAATAAACAAATAATAACATCAGGTTAAATGCTCACAGATTTATTCTTCTTGACGATGTCGATGGCCTGTCGTATGAGGGGCGCGAAGTTGGTGGGACCACCGAGGCGGACCTTGGGAGTGATCTCGTTGTACAGACGCAGCACTTCCTGAAAACCGTGGCACGGTCCCTGTATAACATATGACCATATCCACATCATGTTTAAAATTTCATTCTCTAATAATGAATAATCCGCCTGCTGGAATAATGTTGCTGCAAAGGCCATTATCAAATAAAGAATCAGAATTCACACTGATACCACACTCTTGAGAGTTTTAGCAATTTACTTTTATCGTGTTTATAGCATCTGAACACAGGGCATGTTAAATCAGCGTTCTATGCCGCCAGATAATGCAGAAACTAAAACTAGACCACGAAGGCCAGCTCTACTCTATTGTATGAACATGAATGCAAGAAAAACTGAGACTACTTCTGTAGCCAAGCATGCACAGGGTTTATGCAGATTTCAGTAACAATATAATGTCTGGCTACTTAGGAACAGCAGTAACAAGAATGCACACACACACCCCTCTACAGCACACGTCTTGTTACTCTGCGTGTAGTTGCTGCCCTTACACACGTAGGCGCGTGCACACACACATAAGAGATGTACACCTAGTGGAAGGTAAAGTAGCGAAGGTATAATGAGCTGTCCGTACCATGTTGCTGAGCGAGAAGACAGAATGATCTCGTGTAAATGTGTCGCCAAAGCCGTAGGTTGGAATAGAGCCATCGTCATCAAACGGTTCCAGGGTTTCACCAAGAATGCAGATCACCTGTTGAAGAATAGAATGAAATGACATTAAAATTCAGGTATTTCAATTATGAGTTGGCTCAACCTTCCTTTGTGAAAAAGGCATGAGCTGCTGGTATGGTATAAACACAACTAATTTAGTCAGTCATTCAACCTATCTCTCATGTTACGGTACAAGATACCTGCGACATTACAATACCATTGTCAGTCTTTTGTTATCATCACACTGGTATTTGTTACTGAATTCAACTGAGGTTTTCTATCTTTTTATATAACTCCCCCACTGTTTCTTCTGATGCCGCTGGGTTTATTGTACTATCGCATCTTCCCTTCAACTCGTTCCTAATTTTCGTTTGTTTGTTTTGTTTTGTTTTTTTTTGTTTGTTTGTTTGTTTGTTTGTTTTTTTTTTGTTTTTGTTTTGAGTTTTTTGTTTTGTTGTTGTTGTTGTTGTTTTTTTCGTCAACCAACAGTTTGTTTCAAGTCGTTTTTATTGCTGATGCTCAAAGTTTAATTTGACGATACTTTAGAGTCAGTCCAAACTTGCTTTTGTAATAACCCTCTCGATCCTGTTTTATGCTCGGTTCGTTTCCTGTTTGGATTTTTAGAGGCTGGACAAGAATATTGTAGTTTAGTTACAAATGAATGCCATGTAGTTAGATAATATTTGTCATAAGTTGTGGCATCAAGGAGCAAAGATTGAAATAGACAAATGGACAGCCGGACTGGAGGCGATATACAGACAGAGAGAGAGAAAGAGAAATAAGAAAACAGAAATTGTGAGGCAGAGGAAAAACTTACCTTTTGGTATGGGTTGAGCTCTGAAGAGTCAATATGATGGAGACATTTTCCACCAAACGTCTTTTTACCCTGCATGTAGTTGCTGCCAGTATAGTCAATACCTATCCCACACACACACACGCGCGCGCGCGCACATTACATATGTCACAAAATATCACTTTTTAAAATACCAGTATATTTTAGTTCTGCCTTCCTTTAGCTTTTCTCTTTCTCTCCACAAATCTGTGGCATTACTACTTTCTGTAATTGATTTCTACGAAATTTATTTTCAAACGTATACTTTATGCGTTAAAAAGTTTTAATGAACGATCAAAATACAGGTAAACTTCAAAGGGACTGATTCAGCACAGATGCTTAGTGAATGTTTTGATGACCGTGACGAGGACTCACCGAAGATGAGGTTGCACGACTCCAGGCCAGCCCTGCGCATGGTGTCGCTGACCTCCTCCAGACTGTTGAACCTGTCTGCGATAGCAGCTACGTCGTCGTCCTTAAAAAGCTGGACGACAGAAGAAACTGTTACAAACTTGTATTCATTGGATGATTCAATGAATGTTTAAACACGGGATACTGACGCAGAATGACAACACAACTCTGAAAAGAAATAATAAATACTCTAGGCTAAAGCCGATGACCTCTCTAGGGTTCTTGGCTAAAGAATGATTCGAATTCCTGCTCGCAGAAGAAAATGAGAGCCAGCCAATCATACATTTCAACGTCGCTATTTTCGTGTCCTTTTGGATACAATACACCTGAGAGAGGTAGGGAATGAGAGGGGAGAGAGATGGGAAAAAGTTATTGTTGGCTTCTTATTCTATCAGCTGGGAGAAATCTGAACACTTCATTTGGATGTCTGCAAGTCGTTAGCATTCCTTTGATTCAAGATATTATATTATATAAGCTACTCCTTATTCTAAGATGGAGGTGGGGGGAAAGAGAGAGCACCTCTGTCAGAATACAATTTTATAATTAAATAATTCTTAAATGCCATGGTACTTAAGCTTTTGAGAATGAAATGTCTCATAAAACTCAGAGAAGTCATAACAAAAAGTGTTCTCGGTCATTTTAAGTTGAGACTACACCTAGCAAAGAAAACTGATGTTCAAATAACTCCTGAAAACAAAGGTTTGAACAAATTTGTCAAAAAAGAAGAAAGAAATGCTTTAGTGAATATTTGCACAGTTCTTAAGAAAAGCTTTCTTAACTGGATACACATTTTTCAAATACGTGCCCAGAAACGGCGACTTCGTAGTGCCCGTCGCAAAAAATAATCTCCCCACCATTGTCACAGTTTCCACAGTATGTGTTGGTTAAGAAGCCAGGACATAGCATTCAACCGATCTGTTGTTCCCTCTTATTCACTGCATGCACCACTCTCAACAAGGTAACGGTGGCAGCTGTTGCAGGCACAAGTGTAGTCTGAGTGTTATATTTAATGAATAGTTTCTGCAGCAGATTATTTATTTTTTTAATTTCAAGTATATTTTTTATTAGTTATCCACATTCTGTATGCAGACTTGAAAAAGGCTTTGACAGCTCTTATCGAATTTGACAGGAATAGGGCTTACTATCCATAAAAAACCATAGGGTTTTCACGCTCTTCCCAGTCCCTATTGGGGCTTTCAGATTCAGATAATGGGGACTTTCAGATCCACAGTTACAATTAGTGGTGGTTTTTTTTTTAAATGGTTCCATTTTCAGACCACTAGGCATATCTTCTTTTTGCATTTAAGAGACATCTTACGTTATTTACAAACATTTTTTCTACGCAATTGAAAGCACTAGAAAAGAAGCTTTCGAAGCAACATACTAATTTAAAATAGCTAGTACTTCCTAGAACTCACAAAGACTCCATGCATTTGATAGTTTTTACACGCTAGTACGAATGTTTTCCAGTCGACAGATTGGAGTGTATTGAGCAAATAAGATAACTGATCGCATAATCAAAGCATTGTCCTACATCACTAACAAACTCTCAAGCAACTGAAGAATCCGCAGCTGCCTGAGATGCAGGAAAGATCAACAGACGCTTGGATGATAAAGATGCATACAGCTGAGGAAAGTGCTTCATCTATATTATAAAGGCGATTTCCCACTAAGGGCAAGATGTGCATGAAAATTGGGTAGGAAACCGAAGTACCCGGAAAAAATCTCCGACTGCCAGAAGACATGCATGCACACGCGAGCGCGCGCTCACACACACAGTCTCTCTATCTCTCATGATGTGTCTGTGACAGACTGTAACAGACCTGGAGGATGCTGTTACCGCTTTCCGTAGTCTGGGCGGCTGAGGATGAAACGAAGTCCTCCACCACCTCCTGACGACTTGTGGCGGCTGCATCAACGACTTTCCTCCGCTTTCGATAACACACCAAAAGGAGAACGACTGCGACTACCGCCGAAATCACAAGAATTTCGGTTTCCATGATTGTGGGGAATCAGCAGCTGCTTCTTTCCTGTAATGATAACGATAGTGATGACGATAATAATGATGAGGAGAAGGAAGGTAACTGTAAATTCTACTTTAAAGTTAAACCTCCTCCTCCTCCTCCTCCTCGATCCTGCCCATCTCCTCCCTTCCTTATAAGAACTTTTACTTTGCTAGAGATTATTATACTCCTGATTTAAGAGGAATACGAAGCTTCTTCGTAGGAAGCTTGTGAAGATAGCTAAGCCAGTATCTGAGCAACGAACAATTTTTCCCCACCACTCTCCAAAACTGTAATTTATGTGCAGCCTACCTCCACTTGTCAGCTATTCATGCAGTGGGTGACCTAGTTCATGTTAGCCGGTGGGCCCTAGGTCTCTTTTGTGCAACAGCCGACAGTAATAAACGGAGACAGAACACATAGTGCTTGTGTTTGTTTTCTGAATAGCAATGTGCTTTTGGTATGTCGTCTACAATAAAAATGTTAACACTGGCCTGCTTATCAGTAATGACATCTCGTGATGGCTCAGATGGTGCTCGTTACTGAAAATTATCTTCATTATCTACATGTATACAGTCTTGAAAAGAGCAAAATATCAGTTTGCAGTCATAATTCGCACATACACCACCCTACTCCCCTCGTTCTGGTCGTGCTTCGAGGATTTGCTGAGGAGCTAGAAGTCCCAACGGAAAATCGAGGAACAGTAGGAGGACTGCGCCATCTCCATGGCTGTCGCCCACGTTTCTGACAGGCCTGATCAGTCCCCGAACTGACCTGACCTGCGGTTCCTTCGTGTCATGTCAGAGCTAGCAACCGTGAAATCCTGTGCTGCCACGTAAAGTGCGATGTCCCATATGCAAAAATCCTTCTTATTGCCCAAGTCCCAGTTTCTAATGTTTGAATACCTGCAAGTTTGGAACGCCCACTCACACCTGCAACATGGTCGAACAGGTGTGGCAAGTACTGAGACTTCCCAGAAATAACATTTGTGTGAGACAGATCCGACAGACCACAAATTATCATAGGCATTTTGTACTCAGAAAAACATCGAACGAGTACAGAGAGGTTACTTACGAGATGTGTATGCGTCCTGCTGTCGTGTCAAGCTGTGACAGTCGTTTTACGACGAGTGACACTGACAGTCAAACGCAGTCCAACGCAGAAAAACGTAGATTGCACAACCGAGCAGTTGTCACTGATTCACTGTCTCAAGCAAAATCCATCGTAAACTCAAAGACAAAGTGCGTAAACAAAGTAAACAAAACCTAACAGGCACGTAACCTGTTCTGTCGTCTGCTCACAGACCGTGACCACAGAGCGTGCGCACTGCAGCCGGATGGAGTAGGATACGTTCAGGAGAGCATCCGTGTGGCCAGGGTCGCCAGGAGTGTTCTATGTCTATGCACGACTCTCACAACTGTTATGCTACGGGATTCAACCGTCGCTGAACGCACCCAGAGTCCACGCATGCTCAGTCCGGACGTTCCGCGGGCGAAGGCTGTTCCACTCGATTTGTCATCGAAGCCATTGCGCGGAGGTCCTGTGCTTGATGAGTATTCAGCTTCAGACTAAGTAACAGCGTGTTTGAACGGATGCTGCTGCTGCTGCAGTCGGAAGCAAGCAGCAGCTGCCACATGTGCTTACAACAATAGTTTTAGCTTCAAACAGTCGGGGAATGCGAACGGCGGCGTAGGTGGTGGTGGTGGTGGGTGTGGTGGACGTACAAGATAAACCAGTCGGGAAAAGCAGTAAATACACCGTTACTCACTAAAATCCGGCACGTTTCCTCAGGCCAGCGTTGGCGTATGTATTGGACTGCCTACAGAAAAATTAACTGATGCAAATGAAAAGATCTGTACTGACTGGTTAGATAAGGTGCTGGAAATGATCTTGATCATCGATGCTGCACCATAGAGTCATACACGCGATGCAAATCCAACTACCATGACAATGTATCTTTACTCATAACTGTGTGTTAAATGTCTGTATGAGTATGTATGCCTGCCCTTGTGAGCAAAAGAAAAATTTCCGTCTTTGGCCTCCTCGACAGACAATAAAGTGTGATTTGATTTGATTTGATTTGATTTCAAGGATATATGAAACACGCGGGATAAGGGCTGGGTTCGTGTTCATATTTGTCTCTGGTGTCCCCTCGCCCCTTGCTCTACACACACTTAATTGTGTCAGGGACATCCCTTGCCACCTACACAGACTTAGGCTACAAAAGCCCCTTACCCTCCAAACTGTGCCAATATTTGTTTTTCACCTCCTGGTCCTTTTCGAATCAAACGAAACAAAACCTTCTTTCTTTTTTCGTTTGCTTCTTTTCCGTCTTGTCTTCCTTCTCGTCCTTGTTATTCCCATGTTGTATTCTGTGCGCACGACCACATGTTGTGGGTGGTGTTCACTTGACAGTCTTGAATCCGAGCTCCACTGCGTGCAGTAAGCGACTGCCCTCGGGTTGTGTTCAGTAAGTGTTCGCCTCCGGGCTGCTTTCCTTTACATGCATTCGTGTACGCACATACAAATTACTTTCATTATTTCTTTATTTCTCTTTTCCCCCTTCACACACACACACATGCACGCACACACACTTTCATCGTTATGAGTGGATGCGAAATGCGTGTCCTCATTTGTGGGTGTGGTTTCGAATATGTTCAACAAAGACCCTTGAATTATACACTATCTTAAATTTTGTAATCGTTAAAAAAGATTATTCTAAATGTCAGAATAATTTTCGACAATTCTTTCGTCCTTTCTTTTTGTTTTGTCTGAAAAGGATACAGATTTGTTACATGTTTTGCGCCTATGAAGAAAAAAAACCCCAAACTACCCGTTATTTGTAAACAATCATGATTGAATTTCGGGGAGCAATATCTTTTTTTCTTATTAAGCTCTGATAATTGTGAATATCATGAAAAATACGCTAGCAATTTGGTGTGTTTGGGTTTCAAGACTGCTTTGTCTTTGACAGCAACATTGATCGCAACCTCCTGTCACAGGTTGCGCTGACTTATAATGGACTCAGCGGCTTGCTTCAACACTCATCACAAAGTTGTGCTTGGGTCGGCTTCGTGTGATGTACGATCAGCGACCTCGGCGGCAGGTCGTGAAGTAGACCTCACAGGTGAGAACTGGGGCGCTCGAGCTTCCCTGGTTATCAAGCCTACAGGCACGGCTTTAGAAACGAAAAATTCCACAAATTGCCGTGGGCGTCCTTTTTTCGTGTCATTCAGTAAATTCAATTCGGCGAGATGGACACCGTCCACTTCCCAAGCAACACGACACAGCTGCTGCTCAGCGTCCCTGACGGCTGCGTGATGCTGGAGACCGCGCCACTCAACAGCACGGGAGACATCGTCAGCGCCGATGTGGAGGAGTGGACCTCACGCATCTTCTGCTCCCTCGCCATCCCCGTCCTCTTCTTCATCGGCGCCCCTGGCAACCTGCTCAGCGTGGCGGTGTTCGCCAAACAGGGCCTAGGCCGCCGGGTCCACCTCTGTCTTTTCCTGCGAGCCCTCGCAGACTTGCTGGTTAACTGCAGCACTTTCTCCATCTACGGTGAAAGATTCTTCTCCTTCTTCACCCATTATAGGCGCTTTAGCGAAGTTTTCGTTTTTGTGATTACTAAAGGGTTAATGGCCTTCTTTGGTTTTTCCTACGTGTCGCTCTGTATATCTGCCATCCTGGCCTTGGAGAGATGTTGGTGCGTCGTTAGTCCACTGCATTCGCACGCGTGCATGAGGACGAAAACGATGGTGTGTTTGTTAGCCTGTTTGTCCCTAGGAATAATCGGTTTGTTTTACCCCACCATCGCCAACTATAAGCTGGTTTGTCTGTACAACCCTGTCTCCAACATCAGGACGATGAGTTTAGTGGATGGTGAGTTTTACTATCAAAACAAAGCCTTCATCGACTTTGTACGAAAATATGTGTTCGGCACGGCTATACCCATGACATGTTTCCCGGTTGTCTTAGTTACGACAGTAGTAACCAGCTTTAGACTGAAGATGGCAGCGAAATGGAGAACGAGCGCAGCTCTGAAAGAAAGCAGCATGCAGCCAGAGATCACTCTCACCAAGATGCTTGTCGGCACGTCGGTGCTTTTCATCGCCTGCTTGACGCCTGCGTGCGTGCGTTGGATCATCAAGATCATCGTGCCTGAGTTTACTTCCGGTGGCAAATACCACAACGCCTTTCTGTCCATCGTAAATCTGGCGGAACTGTGTCTAGTTATAAACTGCACTTTCAACGTTTTTATTTACTATTCGCTAGGAAGTCGATTCAGAGAAACGGTGAAAGAAATGTTCCCCTGTCTGTATGCCCACACAAACCACAAGTAATTTGTTTTAATGTTTATCAAGCGCCTATAACACAAAACGCAAACTATTTGTCTATGACACAAAACAAACAGTCGATATATCAAGTGTATTTATAATTTTAAAAAGAACTCAAGTAAAAAGATAACTGTTGTAGACTAAACCTGTCTCCACATAATGCCATTGTTAATCTGAGGCGACCATTCCTTTCCAGGCTGCAATTTATTATTACGTACAGACATAAATGTTGTATGACATATATTTCTATACATATGAATTTTTACAACGTACATCTATGAAAAAATATACCTGCTTCTTATGATTTAGTTTCCAGTTTAGAGTTTATTTTGATAATAGTGTATTAATTCTGACATATTTTCCTATACGGGTGAATAAAGTAACTTTGAGAACTCTCTCATTCGTTTTGTAGACAACATTTGCCATAAACGGCATGTAATTTGTACTTTCTTTACGAGTGGATTTGTACATCGATTTGTAACCTCAATATTCTTTTTCATGTTAAACATATCGTCTTGAAATGTTTCGAACTGTTTAATTGGTGCTCGCATCAGCACCGCGGCCGAAGAAATGCTAGCATAATAGTAACTGCTTCAGACCAGCAGGAGTATAGCTGATCAGATCTTCAATTGTTCATCACGAAAGAGAACTTTATAGACTTTAAAAGGGCTTTTGACAAAGTCTGGCACGTTGGTCTTTGGCATGTGATGCGAAAATTCGACATTGTAGAGGGACAGAGGGTCCCGTCCAAGTCATCGAAGAGTTATATAAGAGCTAAACAAGCGCAGTACTGCTGGATAACCAAACTGAGATTTCTTTCACTCTACAGTAGAGTCCTATAGCAAGTGCTGCTCAACATCTTTCTGGAGAACCCCTTCCCCCCACGACTACTACACTTTCATCTCCATCGGGGGAAGGCCGATTGGCAATCTGCCTTTGCATAGATCGATCTTATATCAGGCACTAACAACTGTAATACCTTACCAACTGAGAGACTGTTAGAACGCAAACGAAATGGAGACCAGCACTGATAACAACGCTGATACTTACATGAACAAAGTACGGCTCGAAGAGGTAAGTAACTTTAAGTACTTGGGAGCTGCCTTCTCTAAAGGCAGCTCAGAGACAGATGTCCACATCAGGATCGCAACAGCACCATTGGCTAGGCTGACAGGGTCTGGTGCAGCCATGATATCAGGTTTACTACGAAGTACTGTACAGTACCAATCCTGCTTTACGGATGTCAAACATAGACTGCTTGTGGACAGCAAGTGCCTGAGGAGGCTGCTTACGTACTTACAGGGCCCACAAGACGATGACTTTGTCCAAAACATGGTCGCCACAGTCGAAGAACACCAGGAACCCTACTTGCAAGTCAAGCTACATAAGCTGGTCTGGTCAGGCCATGTGACCCGACACTTTGTCGAAGACTGTCTTTCAAGGTACGTTGGAGGGTGGTCGACGCCGTGGTGGTCAGAGAAAGAACTGGCTTATGTATTACTGGTCGTCTTGTGCAGGATCTGCTCACTATCACCCAAGACAGGCATCAATGGCGGGCCTTGTAAGCTGCCGTGTCTATGTGCTCCCGCAACCTAGCAACAGGTACCAGTCAAGGGATGAATGACTGGTTGAATTGATGTTACATGCTCTTAATTCAGTTGTAAGACCTTTTTTAAAGATCCCCTTTTGTCAAGAAATTTATGGATTTATAATTATTTTTTTATTACTTGTGCTCTCCTATTCTATAACGGGTTCTTAAGTGACGTTCATTTTTTATAGTTTTCATTATGTGTCGTTACATTTTTAAAACTCTCTAGACTATAGAGTGCTGCGTGATTAAGAAAAAAAAGTTTTTGAGTTCTTTCTGGATCTTACAGCTGTGAAAGTTCCCTGACTTTCGAACTAGTCAGATTTCTCACTGTTGGCCTAAATGAACAAAAATGTATAATGTGTATGTATAAGCAATAACAGAGAAACCATGTGTTTTCTCGTTACTTATACTAATAGTATATATACTTCTTATTGTTATATCTCAGGTTGCAGTAAAAAGCAGTTACATTTTCAGTCGATGAGTATGAAAACTCTTCTAAAAGATACCCTACCGTATACAGGAAATCCAAGATAGATATTACCTGGAGAAGCAGTTGGCAATGAACTGTTCTGCAAACTTAGTTGTTTATTTAGATGTGACAGATGTCCTACCTTATAAACAGTTATTTGATTGTAAACTAGTTTTTGGATCGCTCTGTTTGAAAACAGTTTTGCATGAAAGTGTTTCTCGCTACTACGCTCATCTCCAAGTTCTGCCGTTCCTGATGCTACTGACTGAACTACTACACACTACGGAGGCTACTATAAAACCGTTACTACTATTGATACACCTCCATATGACACCAGTGTACATTACTTTTCCCACACTAGTTTATTACTACAGTTTGTTTAGACCTGTACACGGGCACAGAAAAATTTGAACGATTTTTTTTTTTTTTGGTCTTTTCTTTAGATGGCTTTTCATCAGTCGAGAAGATGCCGTACCAGGCCGGTAAACGATTTTCTTAATTGGACATGATGAAAATTTGGCTGCTGTGAACATTTACAAGGCGATTATATAACAAATTTGCCATTCATATTCAGATGTTGGACTCTTTGTGCTAAAAAAGCCCAAAACTATAGTGAATGTATATTGTTATTGTTTGTGACGTAATAAAGCCGATTCTCTCCACCAACTGTCTCCTCTTGTTCATATACATTTCACTGAAAACTAAAGAAAATGGAATTTGCTGGAACGTAAGACCATTAAAAACTGAAGAAGCAGTAAATTGAAACACGCTAAAGTCACGTGATATTTCCTCATGGAGACGTATCCTCCGTAGTTTCTTGGTTGTTTATCCCTAAGCGACAGGTGCATGGTGATGGTTTCTCTCAAGATCGCTTCCCGACCAAACATTTCGCGATGTTTAAAGGGCGAAAATCGCTGGAAATAGAACATAAAGTATCACAAAACATATTCCGGTGGTATTTTATAACGAAGAGACACGAGAAATATTAATGTTTTTCGTTTAATCAATACATGTATAGGAGAATAATTTTCTCCTGTATAGGAGAATAATTTTCTTCTGCTTTCCTAGTGGCAGGTCAGACTGCCGATGTTTGAAGGCTTATATCTTGAAATCAAGCATAATTATGTACTCATATTTTGGGAATTATTATTTTAAAATAAAACAACACGATCATGAAGAAAAAAGTGTTGCACTCGTGTTGCCCTTTAAATAAACACGATAACAATGACATGGCTAATGAGTTGTCTGTTGTCTGCGAAGTAGAATGATAGCAGCGGTGAGTGCACGCTGTCGACTAATTACGACAATGCAGCTTCATGATTTTGTCTTACTGATTAGTTTAAAGTCACTTTAAACTCACTTTAGTGGTGAATTTTTGAAAGCGTTTGTATATAATAGTTGTACTCTCCAAACCGCCATCAATGTAATTTTGCTCTGTTTGGTTTCCAGTTCCACAAAATTATTTCGCACTGATCAAATTCACTTCAAACGAAACTTTCACAATGTAAAAAGCTGGTAACATTTTAACCAACACCAGAAAGAATGGAAAATTGAAATATTTGAATTCTGCTATCTTTTCCACTTTGCTTTTGTCTCGACTCTCTTTATAAACTACTTGTTTCTCTCTCTGTAATTTGCAACATGCTCTGTAAAATGCAGTTTTCAACATGCCCTACCCTTCTTGTTTTTCCCTTTTTGTTCCTGCAGTTTGCAGAACGCTCTACACACTACACAACTCTAGCACCGTCCCACGTTCATCTTATGATTGAAATAACGATTCTTGTTTTTAAAAAAAGCTCGTCGCCTTTTTTTTTACAGCCATCCTATCTCTCTAATCCTCTTCGTGCATCAGGTTGCACATTAGGCCTCAACCAGTCCGCCGCCGGCTGAAACCCGCTCTAGGTGACCCCATGTCCAGCCCTTTCCTTTCCACTGTTCTTCTCTTACAACCCTCCTAGTAGCTTTTAAATCATTAATACAATAAAACGCTAAAATCCACCCAAATCGGATTATTATTTAGAGGGGTCGCAGAAGGGACACCAGCCAGTCTACTTGCATTTCCACGAACCATGCCTGCAAAACACCTACAAAAGCCAATCGTTGAAACAACGCTCTTAAAACCCACATTGTAATGCTTTTTTTTCCATTTTCGCTTTCACTTGGTCACACTTATCTGCGATTGTTATGCTTGACTGACGATTTATAAGAGAACTAACTCTCCAGGTAAGAGCAATGTCCCGTGATCTTGCGTAGCTCAAGTAGGCGGACAAACAGACCGCTGTATAACTTGTTTATCAAGGGTCGCCATGATATAGCCCTAGTTGCTGGCACGGAATTAAACACAAACAAATTATCAAGGGTCATGTCAGCAGTGACAATGAATCCCAGATTCCTGTCGGATGACATAAAGGCGATGTTAAATTCGTCCACCTTGACGTACTTGTTCAGACTGACGAGCGAAGGTTGATTTCTTCTTCTCGAGCAAATGAGTATTTCGGTTTCAACATCGTTGAGTTTAAGTTTGTACCATAAGTGGTGACTAAATTTGTTCGAAATCTGCGTGACTTTGTTGATAATAGTTGACGTATTTTGTCATCGGAGACCTACTCGTCTTTTGGGCCTGGATGGATTTGACTTCCGGTGTGGGACGATATGGTCCACAGACTTCTATGGTTTTGACCGGTTACTCAATGAACAAGAAGTCTTTTTCAAGATGTACTCACGAACTTGCATTACCGTGATGTACTTCATTATTTTTCAACGCGCAACTTTTGCAAAAAGTAGTAGTCAACTGTCAGTCGTAAGTCGGGTTGTAACCGTAATAGAAATGACGTTCATATAAATACATTCGTAAAACTGGTTGAGTCGTTCCTAAGAGGGGCTCGTAGTTGGAAATGTCTTAAATAAAGTGATTTTAATCTATACTAGTCTTCACTAATGTTTGCAGACGACACCACAATACACACACCACCACCAACAGATTGAGCCACTTGCTTCCCTCCAACAGCTGAGCGCTGACGAGCTTCAGGCTTGGACCGATTCAAACCACATGTCATTCAACCCCCAGAAAACTGAAGTCATGCTTCTAACAACCAGACAAAAAAGACAAAACCTAGCCACCACATTTCCGAGCATCCATATCGGCGCTCAATCAATAATGGAAGTACAGTTCCACAAACTCATGGGTGTTACCAGTGACAATAACTTATTGTGGTCCCAACACATCTCAACCACAAGCAAAAGCATCTCCAAGAAAGTCTATCAGCTGTCAAGAATTAAACATTTCCTAGACCTCCACACAAGAAAACTCTTCTATACCACGCACATTCAGTCAATCATCACCTCCACCCTCTGGGACTCGGCTACTGGAGCTTCCATCAAACCTCTAGCAACTGTTCAGAGGTGAGCAATCAAAGCCGTCCTGCTAAAACCGAAAATAGACCCGAATGATTTTACCTCTCTGGGCGTCCTTCCTCTAAAAGACAGACAAATTGAATAAATGCATTTTCATGAACAAAATACTGATGGGTAAAGTATCGCCAAGACTCTCTCTACTATTTTCCTCCAATCACACTAGAACCTCTCCAAAACTTAACATTCCCATTCCTAGACTAGACCTTTTTAAACCAAGTCTGAAATACTCAGGGAGCGTGCTGTGGAATAGCCTCCCTCTCCATCTTAAGCAATGGAACTTCCTGAACTGCTTTCGACGCCATCTATCTAAATACTTTCAAAACATATAGATTATAGATTATAAAGGGCGAAGGCTTAATGGAAAAAAAGCACTTTCCTGCTTATTTTACCTCTTGTAAATAAAGAAGTGTCACTGTCATTGTCATTGACTAACACAGCCGATCCCAAAGAATTTCCCAGCACAATGAAGCAAAATGTGACTGGCGATCAATTAACAGACTCTCCTTCCAAAGCAGTCTTGTCATGAGTACTTGCTCTTTTTTTATGACTAATTTGTTCAATAATACGCATGAATAATAATTGTACCATACGTTCTTTCCCCCAATTTTCTGTTGCAGAAGCTCATGATAAATAGGTAATTCTAAGCCCCTTAATATGCTGTAGCATCACCACAAAATGCAAGAAATAGAAAGTTTTCTTACAGCATTTATGTTTTCTTTTTCCATCAAGCTTTGCAAAATGCAAGGCAACAAGATCAGGACACATCATGCACAGCAGCAGGCAGTAACAGGTAACAATCAATTAAACATGGCAGTTTTGAAGCAAATTTTGTTATGACCTTAACAACATGAATAGTGCTCTCTCTTTCTCAGTCCATCTCTATCACTCTCACAGGCACACACATTAAGCCAATACTTGCATGTTGTGTTTTGACACACACTTTTTGATAAAATCATCAAAACACTAACCAATGTGATCTCAATCTAAAATGAATGCACAAAATATCATCAACACATGAAACTTAACCCTTATATGTTACAATGGGAGAATCATAAAGAAATTTGGAGTCGTCACACGGGCAAATGTCACCACAATATCACAAAATTTTGCTAACAATTTTCAGACCAACTACATCCACCATGGTCAGAAATTAAAGTGAGGCATTCAGAAGTGCATGGCTCAAACCCATCCCATTCAACCCCAAATAAGACCACAGCAACATCCACAGCAATCTTCATGCCAAATTTCACCCAACTATAATGACACAATCTTCAAAGTCCACACAAAGTCCCCCACACCACCACTCAGCAAAAATAAATATTGGTTGGAGACCATGAATTTCAAAGCATTCCTACAGACTATCAATGATTCCAAACATCTAAACACACCTGAAAACGAAAATATCAGAAAGGAAGCAAACATTTCCACGCACTCAGCCAAATATGTTGAAACATTAGATGGCTGTATTATTCTATCACAATGCATCTTTGCTTGCAAAACTATATGTCTGCATCATATTTTTTCATACAAGCTCCCACAATGTCTCCTTAAAGGTGCAAGAATGTCTGCATATGGATGTGCAAATGCACATGTATACACACATGTGGTCACAAATGAGCAAGCAAACAGAACAAAGCTCAACTGTTGTTATGACAAACATCAAAGTTACTAGAAAACTGAAGTGTGTCAGTTCAGAAAATTTTATCACATGATCAACAAGGACAAAAAGAAAACAAAACTGGACTAGCAACATGAAATACTTGCTGACAAAAGAATAAATGCAAAAATTATGTCCATTTTAAATTTTTCATCTACACATTTTCATTATAGTGATAGGCATCTTGAAGTATATTACACACAACATATTGTTATAACCTACTTTTATTTGATCAGAATAAACAATTTTGGCACAGAGTATTTCTTCACGATGGATGCTTTATTTCTTGATAAAACAGTGGATTTCAAATATTCATGTTGCTTACTTTCCCTGCTGTAAGAGTGCTTAAGAACCCTCACAGCCAAAATATATATATTGATGTAGCATCCACTTCATGAACCATATGCTGTTTTAAGATATGGTAAGCTGGGCAAAATGGATGCAAGTACTATGAAAGTATTTTCATCTTCTACAGCATATGCCTTCCAAGATATTTCTGCAATTTTGTTTAGAACTGATTTCCACACAAATAGGATTTTCAAATTATAAAAAATATATTAATAATAAAAATACTGAAGGAGAGAAATCAAAATCCTCTGGTCAAAATAAAAAATGGCAGTTCAGTGGTCAATACTTCTAATTACAAATCTTCTCCAGGCTATTTATGGAGAAAATTCTATTTAAAGAAGAACTGTTTCCTCTATACTCTTTCATAAAACAGCATATAAGCCTGGGAAGACAAAACCTGAGAGATGGACACCTTTTCAACTGTGCAGTCTGAAGCATACCACCAACTCTCTGACATCTGGGGTTGCTGGATCTGATGAGTGCTGCTCATGGGACCCCGTCGGTATGTTACAAAGTGTCCTGACATGACGTCCCCAAAATGTGACACTACAGCAGTCAAACGATAGCAGTAGGTGCTGGCAGTCTGTAAAAATATAATGGTATGAATGTAGCTGTATGTGATAAACTACACATTAGTAATATTAACAGGAAATATTTTATGAGTCTAGGAAGGATCCCTAGCTTTGAAGACTTATGGTTAGTGCACTGAACTATAGAAAAGCAAGGACACCAGATAAAGCTTTGCATCAAGACTACCAATGCCAATACGACAATGTTACTTTCTCTTTTTTAATGTCAGATGTTACTAAGCACAGAGAGAAAAATACAACAGCTACATTTTTGTGTGCTGTTAGTGAGAAATATTTATATGTAATGGAACCTCTGGGAGACTGCCTCCTAATCACAGCACCCAAAGATTCAACCTTAATGCTTATTTATATTAATACTTTTCTGTATTTCAATTTATAATTTAA